>NW_023494803.1:12737303-12889803 GCF_904425465.1 Colossoma macropomum
TCAAATGCGGAGTTAAGTATGAGAATTATTACAACTGAAAAGTGCAAAAACTGCAAGTTTCATCCTAGGGGCAACAATACTGTTCAGGCGTCTTAGTGATTTTTTAGGGCTTAATTCATTCAAGTATGTATATAAACAAGTTTGTTAAACAAACTTGAATTGTTCTTTCGATGAATATCTATGATCTGTGTTCTCGTGAATATTTCCTGTCTTTTCACACTCTATATAGTATAAAGTTGTATGTGTCTGGAAGAAGGAAAGGGTACATTGTGTATGTGTTAATCTCTCAGGTAAGAGTTATGGTTCAGTGGAAGAAGAGTCTCAGCGTAAGATGATCTGGCTGAACAATCTTAAGCTGGTCCTGGAGCACAACATGTTGGCTGACCAGGGCCTCAAAAGCTACAGACTCGGCATGAACCACTTTGCAGACATGGTGAGATCTCACATATATAGATGCTAATGTCTGTGTCAAGTCCAGTAACTATATGCTCATCTTTTGGCGGCATCAGAAAAGCAAATGTGCAAACATTTGTGCAAACACAGTGGCTATGAGTGGTTTTGTAGATATTGTGAAACAAATTGAGTCTGTTCTACAGTTTCTGATTAGGTTGAATGAATAACTGACTCTAAATGTAGGTATTGTGCTATAAACTGAGTCTGTTCTACAGTTTCTCATTAGGCTGAATGAATAACTGGCTCTAAATGTAGGTATTGTGATATAAACCGAGTCTGTTCTACAGTTTCTCATTAGGCTGAATGAATAACTGACTCTAAATGTAGGTATTGTGATATAAACCGAGTCTGTTCTACAGTTTCTCATTAGGCTGAATGAATAACTGACTCTAAATGTAGGTATTGTGCTATAAACTGAGTCTGTTCTACAGTTTCTCATTTGATTTAATGGTAACACTTTATTTGGAGTGGTCCTTTGTAGATGATTAATAAACTCTTAACAGATTACCAGTAGCACATCAACAACATATCAGTGCAGTAACAGTAGTGAAGCATCTGAATACACTGAAGTAAATATCTTGTAGATGTTCTGTTGATACATTGCTTATTTTAAGTAGATGTATTAATATGTTACTTCCATTACGCAAAACCTAAACTTACCCAACCTTACCCACAACCTAACCCTAACCCTAACCTTAATCCTCACCCTAGTCCTAATCCTAACCCTAATCTTAACCTTAACCTGAAACCTAATCCCAACCCTCATATGTTACTGAGAGTCTGTTGAGTGTTTGTTTCATCTAAAAAACACTCAAAACAAAGTGTCACTGATTTTATGAATGTCCTCCTACAGGACAACCAGGAGTACCAGCAGATGTTCAGGGGCTGCCTGGGACCCTTCAACAGGACCAAGACCCGCAGTCCAACTACAATCCTCCGACAGGCAGGGAGTGCTTTTCTGCCCAGCACTGTGGATTGGAAGGCCGCAGGCTACGTGACTGAGGTTGACCATCAAATGTGTTGTGGATCCTGCTGGGCCTTCAGTGCGGTGAGTTACAGTAGGTTAGACAAGGTCCATCACGCAAGCATGGTCATATATGTAAGGTGCTAAGACAGATGTCCATATAATAGTGTAGGGAAAATGTTCACATTTTAGGCTTTGCATTTTTCAGGAGTTGTTATTAATCAAAGTACAACACAAAAATTATTAGATTTTAAAATAAATTTGAGATCTGAGTCAATTTACATTTGTATACAAAGGTTTGAACAGCCAAATTAAATCACATGCTTTGCTGCTTTTTTAAGTGTAAATAAGTTAACACATTCTCTGTAGAGAGCACACTTAATTATAGCATTGTCCTGAGAATGTTAGTGCTCAATTTCGTTTTGTTTGCTGAGTTAAGCATATTGGAAACAATCTAAAATGTGCAATGACTTTTGAACAGGCCACATTTCCTGTTCTGTTTTTCACATAATATGTGGTGCAGTGGGTGGCGCTGTCGCCTCCCAGCAAGAATGGCCTGGGTTCAATTCCCGACCAGGGTCATTTCTGTGTGGAGTTTGCATGTTCTCCCCGTGTCTGCATGGGTTTCCTCCAGGTACTCCGGTTTCCTCCCACAGTCCAAAGACATGCAGTCAGCCTGATTGGACATGCTGAATTGCCCCTAGGTGTGAGTGTGTGTGAATGTGTATGTCTGTCTGTCTGCCCTGCGATGGACTGGCGACCTGTCCAGGGTGTATCCTGCCTTCTGCCCAATGACAGCTGGGATAGGCTCCAGCACCCCACCGCGACCCAGAAGGATAAGCGGTTTAGATAATGGATGGATGGATGTAGAGGATGTGTTAACCCCTCAGATGGATAGGTCCACCAGCAGCCCCAAGGTTTTATTACACACTTCTATAATCTAAGAACAGTTCAGCCAGTTTGCACTGAAGTCCCTGTAGTTGCTGAAAAATAATTTTGAGATTTCGAGGGCTTAACTTGTTTTTACTTAGAAAATCAACAAATACTTTGAATTTGACCAGGGGTGCAGAAACTGCAGTGTATTATTGTTTGTCTTAATTTTAATAAACCAAGACAGAAGATGGATGACAGTAAAATAGGAACACTACAGCTAACATGCAATGCCAATGCCAGCTATTCAGTGAACATCTTTGTGACTTCATGATCTGCAAAAGGGGGCTTTTGCCTCATATTTAAGGGGCTCTTCCCTCCAAGTTACTCTATCGATCTCAAATTAGGTAGTAAAAAGGATGCAGGACTGAACAGGCACGGCTAGGTACACCACTCAAACATATCCGGCCAAGAGCGGCTAGGTAGCTAATACAAATTGTATAATACAAATAATAATACAAAACTAATGATCTCACTTGTTATTAATGTATTCAGTGTTTGTTTGTATTTGTGTCTTTTTTGGCGTTTAATGTCTCTTGTTTTTCTTTGCTCACCTAAGAAGCCACTACATTAATACTTTTGTAGTATTAAGTAGAGAACCAACACTTAGCATTTAGTTGTCTCTGTTTTCCTCAATCATTCTTTGCTATCTATCAGGTGGGGGCGCTAGAGGGTCAGATGTTCCGGAAAACGAGGAAGCTGGTGCGCCTGAGCAAGCAACAACTGGTGGACTGCTCCTGGCTTTTCGGAAACCGTGGCTGTGCAGGTGGTTGGATGGACCAGGCCTTCGAGTACGTCATGCACAGCGGAGGCCTGCAGTCCGAAAGCTCCTATCCTTATGAGGCCAAGGTGAATCTACAGCTTAGTGATGAGTGGAGAGCAGACCTGCAAATTAAACATTTAAATCAATTAATGGAACCACAGTGCAGATCAGAAGTTCATCAAAACAGCAACTTTACACAATTGAAGCTAATTAAGTTAGCATAATAATGGAAGTTCAAGCTGTGTTGTGTTTTTAAGTAATCTCAAATAGTCTTGCTTATGACAGGCTGTGTGAGGATGGCTAGCATTCTGGTTAATACTGTTAAGTATAATAAAGCAGAAGAATATGCCACTTTGAACTCTTTATTTTGTCCATGCTTTTGTCCATTTTATAGATAACAGTGTGAACCAGAATACTAGCCTATCCTGAACCCTGTCCTGATTAATACCTTCTTTTCTCCAGGATGGAATGTGCAGATTTAACCCACTGAATGCTAGCGCTACCTGCAGTGACTACTATGAGCTGCCCAGTGGAGATGAGAAGAGTCTGCAGGAAGCCGTGGCTGTAATCGGCCCAATTTCTGCAGCTATAGACATCAGCCGTCACACCTTCCAGCTCTACAAGTCAGGTGAGCCTCTAAGACCAATATTCATTTACTAATTTCACATGTTGTCTGTAGTGCTGCACACACCCTTTACCCATTCCCATATACTGTCTGTACTGAGGAAAAGCACATGATCCGCAGTGAACTAGGACCAGAACTGGTAAAAACACAACAATTTGATATATTTGAAATTGAAAGGAAGGAAAGTCAACAACAAAAAGAGGAAAAAACGTTTTTTTACAAATGGACAAAGTTAACATAGGGTGTTACTGTGCCTTTAAGACTGATATGTGTAAATAAGCGCTGTTCTGATTGCTACATATCCCTCCAGTCTTGACTCTCTGGACTCCAATTCCCAAAACCCTCTGGGTGAACACATGACTGTGACACCATGCCAATCCATGTATCAGAGATCTGCCTCGCCCGACTAGTGATTTGTTTTACCTGCTATCGTATATCATGTGATCAGTTTAGTATGTCAGACTTTAGCTTAACTTCATGTGAAGTTTTGCTTCTTCTACAAAGCATTTCTTTGTCATGATCTGGTTGATTTTCTGTGAAGACTTATCTTCTGTTTTTTTGTTTTTTTTTTACTTTGCCTTTTTGCCTTTTGGATTTTGGTTGCCTGGACCTGTAGTTTGTTATGTTTGCTTATTGTTGTATGTGGCTTATTTTGGATCTGACCTTTGCCTGTTTTCTGAACACGACTTTGGATCTCATTCAAACCAGTAAAGCCTCTTTTGTTCATTTTATACACACGTCTGACTAAGTCTGTCTCTTTACACTGATCGGCTGCCTCATTCGAAAAGCAGTCTGGGCTGAAACACTCCTGATAACTTAAGTGAGTAGGGGCAGGGCTAAAGTGCTATAGGCTGAATAGATGGATATTCAAAATGGGCTGCTTTAATTTCCAAATATGGACTGAATGGACTGGAGAGTGAACAGTATGTTTTGAAACTTTAACTTTAATATTTCCATAATAAATAAATTGTTTTATTTAAATCAAAGTAAGCAAATTTTTGAATTTCACTATAAGAGTTTTTTAAAGTCTGTTGCAGCATATACCGTTGTTACATTCAAACACAGCCAGTCCCCCTTCAGGATCCCCATTCATGCATTTACATGACTGTAGGCCAGATCCTGTCATCTCTGAGAGCTCATCGGCAGGGTCACTTCAAAAGTCTGAAATTATTTCATAAAATCTGTTCAGTTACGTTTAGATTCATATGGCTACAAGCTATGAAGGGCACTCTTAATGATCCACTGTAAAAGGAAACAGAACAAACTTGTATTCACTTCTATTCAATTTGACATGATATTTGTATCAAATTTCACACATTTCACTCCCATCTGCCCCCAAGAAACAGAAGATTTTGGATAAAATTTCAACCTGAAAACTTTCATGAATGCAGATATTTATGTAAAACGTGTTTTAAGAACTATTTACACTCACTCTAGTTTCATGAATGTGGCCCAATGACTGGATATCTTCATTGATTGTAGGTGTTTATGATGATCCATACTGCAGCAGCACTAAACTGACTCATGCTATCCTGGTTGTTGGTTATGGCACTGACAGCCGTGGGGAGGACTACTGGGTGGTCAAGAACAGGTAAACAAGCAGACTAATAAAAAACGGCAATTTCCTGAATATCCTAGTAATGTGGTTTAATCAAATGAGAATACCCAACATAATTGCTCCAACAATCAAACACTAACATTCATTTATTTGGCAGCTGGGGTGTCCAGTGGGGAGAAAAGGGCTATGTGAGAATGTCCAGGAACAAGAGGAACCAGTGTGGTATTGCCACAAAAGCCAGCTTTCCACATGTGTAAAGGTAAATTTTGTTTTGCCTGTGCCTGTCCCCTGAATTTAGTTTCAATGACCTTTTTCTAATGCTTAGAATTTATTTACCAAGCAGTAATTTTGTAAAACAAAAAGCAAAACACTCTTTTTTTACGAACTAGCACTAACACTAACTAAAATATTACATTAAATATAAGGTCTCATTATTCAGCTAACCTAACACAGCTCTACATGCTGCAGAGGAAGTGAACATTTAGATGTTTGGCAAATGTATGCAGGCGTAAGAATGTATAAAAGCCATTGTGATGCTAACAGAAGAGCATGAACCCACCTGGTAGTCGGAGGTGGCATCTCCAAACCCCAGTTCTCTGGAAATTCATTCTGATTAAATAAATACATGCACATCTTTTGACAGTTCCATTTTCCTTTTTGTCTTAACATGAGTGCTATTTCAAAGGATTAATAAAGAGCTAACAAACCCTGAAGGCAGGACGGAGTAGTTTAGATTATCATGCCCTCATGTTTTCGTCTCGCAAGAGCTTTTCAACTTTCCTTTTAAACTTGTCACTATAAATGGGAAGTTTTTCAAACATAGAAGAGTGCATTATGGTGTCCCCCAAGGCTTTGTTCTGGGGCCCTTACCATTCTTCATTTATAGCCCCTGGGATGGATAATTCGTGAACACAATGTTGCCTTTCACTTTTATGCTAATGATGCTCTGTTATATGTGTCAAGACATAAAACCATGATGACCAAGAACTCCTGTTGAACTGTTAAAGTTTGGGCCTTAAATCTCCTTGCATCCTTAATGGATATATTCAGTTAAGGACTGTAATATAACCCTGGATGCTAGTTTATCATCATATCAGTAGTGTCTCTAAGGCTGCATTTCAATATTTTCTTCAGTCGTGTTCAGTTCATTCAGAGTTCCTTTTCAGGTCTGTGTCGACTATGATATTTTAGCACATCTAAAAGGCAGAGCTCTAGCATATGCTACTAAAGTGTTGAAGTGTTATAACCCACCAAACTACTTCATTCAGCTGAGCGAGGCTTACTGTAACCTCCTAAGATCTTTTACAGCTCAGCTGGTGGAAGATATTTTCATTCGAGCAGTTTTTCTTTTCTGATGTTTTACTGATATTCCAGTGTAAACCACTTTAAGATTTTGTAACAAAAGTAAAAAAAAATATATAACAATAAATAAATAATATTAATATAATAATGTAAATACAAACAATAAAGTGTTAATAATAATAATAATAATAATAATAATAATAAATTACCTACCTAAATGTATGACATACTGTATATAAATATTGACATACTCCAGATAACAACTACTTTGGGCTAAAATAAAAATAAATGAATTAGATTTTTTTCATGAATCTATTGCTTTCATGTTAATTTATTTAGAAATGAATATTGTTACAGATGGAACAGAGCCAAAACTTCAAGGAGGAATATAATCTATGCAGCAAGCATGTGATCATCAACAAGCAGCAGCTTCACCTTCAGAAAAGCAGACTTTTAATTATTTGCTAATATGGTGATAATGTCTTTTTCAATATTTATGCTTTGCATTGGAGAAATGTAATGAGAACTATGTGCATGAATCTGTTTATGGCTAATAAATCAGTTTGAAGTCAGAAAACTTCAATTTTACATTTTTTAGACATACAAATGTCTTAAGCATGTATCTAGGCATTTATCTCAGCAGAGAGTGTGTTTCTGCTTGTAATATAATATTGGAATAAAGTAAATAAACATAAAAACAATATATCATAACAAGACTTTCTTGGTTTCAAAAAAGTAGTTGAGCTGGATAGAATTATAGTTTTAGTTCCACATTTTCCCTTGACGCTCCCAGCCATCACATGGAATTTATTATCCATTCACTGTGATCTGATTGATTATCTGATCAAGGCACGGCATGTTTAAACTTGCCCATTTCAAATGTAGTTTCTGTATCCAGATGTTTAATTTTGTAAAATGGCGGCTGTGACTTGGTAAGGTGTGGGAGTGATTCATGGCAAGGCCACACCTTGTTTTGATTAATAGAAGATGTCATCAGCTGGGCATCAGCTAGATTCCAGATCCAATCCTGCACATTTTTATCTTAACACACAATTTGGCCACATCTTGAATCTCGTCATTTAACAAGTCAATCAATCAGTGAAGTTGTTTTAAACAGTAATCTGGATGTAGGTCCCCATGCTGTGATGATATGTAATAAAATGCAAGAGCGAACTGATGTTGGATCTTTTCTTAGGTACATTTACTATGTTAAACATGTCCACATTCAGATGAAGCGGGCCAGTTTATGAGAGTGTGGTGCCCTCTAGTGGTCATAGAGCGTATTGCATCTAATACCGTGTAGATCACTATTAACCAGCTGCAGTGCTGTAGCCCACCTGCACTGTGCAGGAGCATGTTTTCACATCTTAAACCCTTCAGGACCTGAACAAGAAAAACGCAAACTGAATGAATGAGTTTCAGGCACCAGATTGGAAGCTGTACTCACATGGCTCAAAAAACCTTATAAAAGGAAAATTTCAGTGTTTTCCAATTTTCTTTTAATACACCGATCAGGCATAACATTATGACCACATCCTTGTTTCTGTGTTCATTGTCCATTTTATCAGCTCCACTTACTATATAGGTGCACTTTGTAGTTCTACAATTACAGACTGTAGTCCATCTGTTTCTCTGCATACTTTGTTAGCCCCCTTTTACCCTGTTCTTCAGTGGTATTTGGGTGGTGGATCATTCTCAGCACTGCAGTAACACTGATGTGGTGGTGGTGTATTAGTGTGTGTTGCGCTGGTCTGAGTGGATCAGACACAGCAGTGCTGCTGGAGTATTTAAACACCTCAGTGTCACTGTACTGAGAATAGCCCACCAACCAAAAATATCCAGCCAACAGCGTCCTGTGGGCAGCGTCCTGTGACCACTGATGAAGAACTAGAGGATGACCAACATAAACTGTGCAGCAGATGAACTATCGTCTCTGATTTTACATCTACAAGGTGGACTGACAAGGTAGGAGTGTCTAATAGAGTGGACAGTGAGTGGACACAGTGTTTAAAAACTCCAGCAGCACTGCTGTGTCCATGGGGGTCCTGACCACTGAAGAACAGGGTAAAAGGGGGCTAACAAAGTATGCAGAGAAACAGATGGACTACAGTCTGTAACTGTAGAACTACAAAGTGCACCTATATAGTAAGTGGAGCTGAAAAAATGAACAATGAGCATAGAAACAAGGAGGTGGTCATAATGTAATACCTGATCAGTGTATGTGCTTTAAGATACTGCTTAAAAATAACCTCCCACTGACTTCCTTGTGCCATTCCACAAGATACTGTAATATACTGCAATGCATCAATGCAATATCCACCAATTATTCCTCATCGTGTGTTCATTTAGCAGACTTACAAACTATCACACTACCACCACCATATTTCACTGTTGGTATGATGTTTTTATAGTGGAATGCGGCGTTAGCTTTTACGCCAGATGTAACCAGACCCATGACTTGAGACCTTCTAGTCTGCTTGACATTGCCAGGTTTTATTTAAGTCATGTTTAGATTCAGCAGTTCTGGCAGTGATCATGTCTGGGTGTGGATAGTGAAACTGAACCCAACAGTCAATTGAATTTGGTTAACTAGTTGATTTAGTAGCTAAGGGGGCAATGACATTTTCAAATAGGACCATGTACGGCTGAACAGCTTTTTTTATTCTTTAAAAATCATCAGAAAGGAAATCATCATTTAGAAACAGCATTTGTGGTTAGTTATCTTACTCTTTTAATATTAAAAGCACTTTTACTATGTGAAACACTGAAGTGTGACAAATATGAAAAATACAAAGAATTGGGAAGGGGCAAATACTTTTTCACAGCACTGTATATCACAGAAGAATAAATGTTCAAAAAAGCACCTGTAATGTGTTTTGCACTCAAACCCTTCATTTCTTTTGCTTGTAAACTTTGAGTAAGTGATGAGTTGGGTTTAGTTGACAAGGCTGTAGTGAATAATAATAAATTTCACAAGCGGAATTAAACACAAGAAGATGAAAAATCCACGATGAGTCAAATCACGTCTCAAACAGAGTGCACACCATTATAGAAAGAATCAGTGACACACACACACACACACACACACACACACACACACACACACACACACACACATATATATGGTAACACTAGTGTAATGTCTGAGATTACAGTCATATGGTGGATTTGTTATAATAATAGATCACACTGCACTGATGTTGCACAGTTTGTAGCAATACAGAGACTGTAATGTCCCTGAGGGACATGTGATTAGTATGTGTGTGTGTGTGTGTTCATGAATACAGTAAATGAGGTAATTAATACAGTAAATGAGGTAAATAATGTTCACTATTACAGCACCTGAAGGTCAGTAGCTGGTGTTTTATTGCTGACCTGTAGCTTCCCACACATGACTCAAAACAAGGTTGTCTATCTTTCTAATAGCTACCTGCACACCAGTCATAAAAGCATGCTTTAGTGATAAAATTTCTAGTGAAAATGTATTTACACCCTCCTGATTTTTTTTGTTTTTTTTTTTGTTTATTTGCCACACTTATCTGTTTTAAAATTGATTCAAATACAAATTCATTTACTGAGCTTCCCACATGACCATCACCTGATTCTGACATAAAAACATCGATCTGTACACATGCAGGTGGTAAAGCTGGTGACAAACACAGCCATAAAGTCCGGAGGTGGAGAAGGTGGAGGTGACCTTGTCATGACCCCCGGGTGTGTCTTGATTAAAGTTGCTAGACAGATTTACACTATGTTCACACAGCAGGTAAAAGTGGCCCAAATCCAATCTTTTATGGGACACATATGTGTCTGTGTGTCAGTTTGAACAGCAAAAAATACATTAAATCTGACATTTTCAAATAGGACCATGTACGGCTGAACAGCTTTTTTTATTCTTTAAAAATCATCAGAAAGGAAATCATCATTTAGAAACAGCATTTGTGGTTAGTTATCTTACTCTTTTAATATTAAAAGCACTTTTACTATGTGAAACACTGAAGTGTGACAAATATGAAAAATACAAAGAATTGGGAAGGGGCAAATACTTTTTCACAGCACTGTATATCACAGAAGAATAAATGTTCAAAAAAGCACCTGTAATGTGTTTTGCACTCAAACCCTTCATTTCTTTTGCTTGTAAACTTTGAGTAAGTGATGAGTTGGGTTTAGTTGACAAGGCTGTAGTGAATAATAATAAATTTCACAAGCGGAATTAAACACAAGAAGATGAAAAATCCACGATGAGTCAAATCACGTCTCAAACAGAGTGCACACCATTATAGAAAGAATCAGTGACACACACACACACACACACACACACACACACACACACACACACACATATATATGGTAACACTAGTGTAATGTCTGAGATTACAGTCATATGGTGGATTTGTTATAATAATAGATCACACTGCACTGATGTTGCACAGTTTGTAGCAATACAGAGACTGTAATGTCCCTGAGGGACATGTGATTAGTATGTGTGTGTGTGTGTGTTCATGAATACAGTAAATGAGGTAATTAATACAGTAAATGAGGTAAATAATGTTCACTATTACAGCACCTGAAGGTCAGTAGCTGGTGTTTTATTGCTGACCTGTAGCTTCCCACACATGACTCAAAACAAGGTTGTCTATCTTTCTAATAGCTACCTGCACACCAGTCATAAAAGCATGCTTTAGTGATAAAATTTCTAGTGAAAATGTATTTACACCCTCCTGATTTTTTTTGTTTTTTTTTTTGTTTATTTGCCACACTTATCTGTTTTAAAATTGATTCAAATACAAATTCATTTACTGAGCTTCCCACATGACCATCACCTGATTCTGACATAAAAACATCGATCTGTACACATGCAGGTGGTAAAGCTGGTGACAAACACAGCCATAAAGTCCGGAGGTGGAGAAGGTGGAGGTGACCTTGTCATGACCCCCGGGTGTGTCTTGATTAAAGTTGCTAGACAGATTTACACTATGTTCACACAGCAGGTAAAAGTGGCCCAAATCCAATCTTTTATGGGACACATATGTGTCTGTGTGTCAGTTTGAACAGCAAAAAATACATTAAATCTGACATTTTCAATTCCGATTTGAGACGCTTTCATATGTAGCACTGAAATCTGATACACTTTTACCTGCTCTGTTAATGTAGCCTTAATTCCTCAACAGCAACGGCCTGCAGAGGAGTGTTCCTCTAAAGCTAGAGTGAAATAATGCACTACACACTCATTTCACATGACCAACGTTTTGAAGCCCAAGCGAGGCTGAGGTGAGAGGATCCAGAATCAGAATCAGTACTTGTTATATTTCATACAAGAGTGCAGGAAGTGAGGATACTGGGGTGTACTGAACTGTCACTGGGGTGGAACCCTCAAGGATGCATTTCCATTACCTTGAGTGAGGGAAAATAATTGTTCATTCTTAAAAAAGATGATTCTTCAAGGGTTCTTTAGTAAAAAAAAAAAATGGTTCTATATAAATCCTTAAACTCTCAAAGAAATGGTTGAAATCATTCTCCAGATTGATGGAGAGGGTTCTTTGAGTGTTCAAGGTTCTATCTGATATGCGTCAATGCGACTCAGTCTGAACAGCCTGACTGGAATTCATGTGACTTTTACATCAATCTAACTTAACAGTCATCACTATTTCATGCTGCCGAGAACTCATAAGCCTTTACCTTTGGGCTGGTGTTTCTGTACAAAAAATGAGAAGTGAATCATCCAAAACCCTCCATGTTTGAAGAGAATTAGAAAGAAATGTCTGAATGCGGAGGAGAACGAGGCTGCAGTGTCAAAGAACAGTTAAAAGTCTGAAAACTAAGTTTAAAGAATCCGGGAACACGAACAAAAGAAGTGACTGTGCTCTTTTTACAGCAAGCTCAAACACATTCTGGGTGATCAGCCAAGCTGTCAGTCAGTGAAGCTTCATGATGGCTCCTGTCATGCTGGCAAAGATGAAACTGAACCCATCGAAAGCGGCTGGCGTTTGTTGGCGGTCATGATTGTTTACCTTTGGATGAGCTGTGTGAAGCAACGTGAAGCATTGTTCTTTTGCGCATGTGGGTCAGTTTAGGAGCTGATCTGTTCAGACTGATGTCGCATACAGATCACATTTAAAAGATAATGTGAACAGCCAAACAAAAAATCTGATTTGGTGAGAAAATCAGATTTGGGCCACTTTTACCTGCTCTGTTAATGTAGCCTTAATTCCTCAACAGCAACGGCCTGCAGAGGAGCGTTCCTCTAAAGCTAGAGTGAAATAATGCACTACACACTCATTTCACATGACCAACGTTTTGAAGCCCAAGCGAGGCTGAGGTGAGAGGATCCAGAATCACAATCAGTACTTGTTACATTTCATACAAGATTGCAGGAAGTGAGGATACTGGGGTGTACTGAACTGTCACTGGGGTGGAACCCTCAAGGATGCATTTCCATTACCTTGAGTGAGGGAACATAATTGTTCATTCTTAAAAAAGATGATTCTTCAAGGGTTCTTTAGTAAAAAAAAAAAATGGTTCTATATAAATCCTTAAACTCTCAAAGAAATGGTTGAAATCATTCTCCAGATTGATGGAGAGGGTTCTTTGAGTGTTCAAGGTTCTATATGGAACTCCTGAAGAACAACCTTTTTTAAGTGTGTACTTAATTCATATCCTCATTAGCACTAGAGGCTAAAGTTAGCTTAGTGTGAAGGCTAAACCATCAGATATTCTGGCTCACTGATGCTGCACTCAGGCAAGTTTAAAGGAAAAAACTCAAATCGAAATGTTCCCACTTGTGTAAACTCCTCCTACTCCCCTGCAGCAGGCCTCCTTTCTTTGCTATTTGAATCTATATGCTGTTTTAGAGTCAACCCAAGTAAATAAAAATGGCATACTAAACAATGCTAAATTACACTGAGCCATGCTCTTAACTCTACCCGACTCTTGTGGGTAATAAACTGTTGTGCTTTTAGTTTTGAAATTTGTGAATTCATGAGATCCTGCTGGTGTTGGTTTCCTCTCTTTCAATGAGGCACACAAGAGACTTAAATTCTAACAGCCCCTGTACTCATTACCTGTATCTTAACATTTAATAGAAGTACCTTACATCTTTCATAACATCCTTTAGTGCCATTTAATGTGGTTAATAACCATAATAAACAATAAACAACTGAAAATAATGAAGCAATAAACATATTCAGTATTATTTTCAAATCAGAAAGTGCAGCTAACAATCATAACCTTCAAAGTTTGCAGCCCCGTATTTGAGACTGAGCCAAACAGTAGCGCGATCCAGTCATGGTGTGAAAGCATGGTTTTCCTGTGACGTGTTGTGGTGGTTTTCTCTTTCGTTTTCTCTGTGGGGACCTGAAAGTGGGCAGCGCGTTAGCTTCACCTGTTTTTATCTCTCACAGCCAAACATGCACTTGTAGGACAAACATGCAGTGTTGTAGCATAGATTATTGTATTGATCTAAACGTTAGCATTCGTAAATATCTCTAATCTCAGTCTGAAACATATATGATTATCCACCTGCATAGAGAAGAAGAAAGTCAAAGCAAAAATAAAGGCAAATAGAGGAGATTCTAAAAAATTGCCAAGAAGCTCTGACCACCCCAGAGTCCAGAAGACTGAACTTTGGAGGTGTGTCTGCAGATTTCTTTGAGAAACTGAAAGTGAGTCTCCTGAAAAGAATGGAAGCTGGAATAAAGGTAAAGAGTGACTCACTGAACACTCAAACAGCTGAGATTAGATTTAGCTGTTGAGGCCTCTGTGGAGTTTTCTGGATTTTTTCCTGATGCTGAAAAAGAACCTGTACTAAATGGTTCTTTGACAGTAAATTGAATGAAGGCTGCTCTCTGACTTTTGCACAGTACAGTATATTATTGTTCAGTCTCTCTAATTTTAATGACTCATCAGTTTTTGTTTCGATATCCAGTAACAGAGTATCAGGGCCACTGACTGAAAATGAAACTAAACATCGCTTTCAGTTCTCTACAGTTCTGCTCACTCAGCAGGTCACATCAGCAGACTGGCACTGTGCTTTAGCTATTTACCCTTTTCACACCAGGTAAAGCATTTCAGCTGGTTTGAGTTCCCAGTTATAGACATACTGTTCGTTAATGGCTTAGAGTTGGATGTTCAAGTAGCATGGAATGAAACTTCAAACCAAAACAGGATGTATGAGGTTTAAACCTTTTCTTGGAACATGAAACAGACAACACAAGCTGTTTGAAATAAGTTCCATCATCTCAGTGCTCCTTAGTGAGATATTCTAAACTTCAGAATTTCCACCAAGACAAATTTCTACCATATGCAGGTACAGTAAAGTGATTCTGTTTCACCAACCTATGTTGCACCAATCCATTCCACAAATTGAGTTATGAAATAACCTAAGTTTGGGGGGAGGACTGTGCCTGAAACTCATCTTCCTTCCCACCTAAGCATTTTGCACCCCGAACATCACCCTGCACCCTCCCTGTTTCTCAGATCTATCTCTGTTCATCAAGACTGAGGATCCTTCAAGAGCTCCAGTGGAGGCAAGGCAGGCAGAAAGGCCAAAATAAATGCATGCCAGACATTAAATTGTATTGAAGCATTTGATACCATGAACCATAATATTTTTCTAGACATGCCAGGAAACCTTCTTGGAATCACAGGAAGGGCATACTCCTGGTTTAGATCCTGCCTGACTGGCCACTGACTATATAGATGTACGAATGTAAGCGTCAGACTTTCTGCTTGTACAAAAGTACATGGTGTACCATAAGGCTCTGTTCTAGGACCACTGCTATTCTCAAAAGGTAGGCTTCAGTACAGTTATATACATACATAGCATTACCTGTCATCACTATGCTGATGATAAACAACTGTGTGTTTTGACTTATAAATATTATAAACTCACCAGTGATCACATGACAGATTTAATGTTTTTCTCTGCGGTTCTCAGTGCTGATGTTTTTGTTGTTGTTGTTGCTTTTGGGTTTTACACCGCAAAAAGTAGAAAAGAGAAGAAGTTGGTTTGACATGTTTTTGAGGTTGGAATTGATGTAATTTATTTTTTTAACCCATTAAAATGACCAGGGCCCACTGACAGGCCCAAAGTTTTATTACACACTTCTATAACCTAAGAATAGCTCAGCCAGTTTGCATTGAAGTTCCTGTAGTGACTGAAGTATCTTTAAGTATCTGTAAGTATCTGAGGGCAGTTTAAATATTTTGCCTATTCACGCACAGTGGTTTTCTCACATGCACCAAATAAAAATACTCATGACGTACTGTATTGTTCAGGCCAACAACAGTGACTCATCACTTCTCATTTTGTTGTCCAGTAAAGCTGTATTGGGGCAGTTGTGTTACCGCACCATCCAGCACTTAACCCTCGGCTCATGGTCATGTGACTGTATGCTGACCACTGACGGGAAGTGAAACTAAACGTCAACCTCAATACACTCAGCCAACCAAAGGCTCTGCCACATTTCAAACCTGGGATATTACCAGGCTATTTTTACCAATAATGTTCAGGCTTTGTGTCATTCACACATGCAGCCCTTAAACAGTATTTTACTGGAATGTGTGAGTTCTTACAGTCCATGGAAATGCCAGTAAACAGGACGGAAACACAGCTCAACATGAACTTTCATTTCTGAAGCTCAACCCTAAAATCTCTAATGTTCAAAATACACTGAAAAGAATACAGTGGAATAAAAGGAGCAAAAGTGTCTCAGAACAATGTGAATGTAACAAGATGCCATTCAGCTAAACAGGATGTGTGAGGTTTAACCTTTTGCGTGAAACTGAAGCAGAACAAAACATTGTTGCTGACAGACCCTCTTTAGAGCTTCCTTTCTCACCCGTGAGGCCCGTCTCCTGTGACATGCATGCCTTCCTGCACACAAAAGCACTACATGCTTCTATTCATTGTTTTTATTCTCCTTTCAAACATTTGGAATTAAGTTCAGACATTTGGACACACACACACACACACACACACACACAAACACACATACTTACATATATATATATATGTGTGTGCGTGTGTGTGTGTGTGTGCGTGTATGTATGTATAATTACATAATCATACAATACTATAATATAATATAACAATATTAAACCAATTTGGCTGCAGATAAATACATAAAATTATACTGATGCTGGAGCTGTCTAATGTTTTTCTTTGTCACAAGCTCAGATTTAAACAGTGTATATATATATATATATATATATATATATATATATATATATGTATATATATATTTGGTGACATTTTATTTTGGTGGTCCTTTTAGATTAAATAAACACCCAACAGACTCTCAGTTACATACCAAAAACCATAGGAGGGATAGGATTATGTTTTGAGTTGAGGTTAACAGTAAAGAGGTAAACTGTTAACAGTTTGTTGATTATCTACAGGACCACTCGAAATAAAGTGTTACCATATATTACTTTGTTTGTTTTAAACTGAGCAGTCTCAATCTCAGAATCAGAAAAATGTTCTGATTCTTATAATGTTTGTTTGTTTGGTTTTTTTTTTTGTAAAACTTGTGAACATTAAATGTGGCATTAGCAGCAGTTTCGCAACAAAACTTGACAATCTGGTCAGTCCTGTCCTGCCAAGTCTGTGGAAGGTGTGCAAACATCTAAGATTGTAAAGATGTATCAGTACAATTTGAAATGAAGTCAGGAAACAGGAGGCAGATACTTCCATAACACACACACAGACGCACATATATTCCTGCACACAGAGAGCTTCAAATCTGCTGGAGAACTCAGAGAGGTAAGATCTAGAACATTTATAAAGGTGGAAGAACTCGAGAACTTGCTGTGAAGAAAAAATACTGATGCTAATGAAAAAAATACAAAAATGAAAGTAGAAACAACTGCAGGTGTCTAAGATGCTGCTTGAGATTTCACTTACTTTCCAGTGATGCAGTTTACTGTCAGCTGTCATAGTTATTAGTTCTGTCATTAGCTCTGGGAACAGATTTACACTTTGACTGATACTAGAAAGTGGAACATGTGACCTTTTGCTTAAAAAGAAAGTAAAAACTCAAAGCAAAACAAACATTGAATCATCTGGCAAGGTATATATTTTTAAATTCAATGTTACTAGAAAACAACTAAACTAAGTGGATGACATATCCTGGTGTCTCTTCTAAAGGAGTGTTGGAACGGCCTTAAATAAATAATTAAAGGGCTCTTTTAAATAGTCTTTCATAATAATTAGTATAACAGCATTTTCTAAAATCCTCAATATTTATGAAATTGTACAATATGGTGAGAAAAAAAAATATCAGGGCTGTCAAGACTGGACAAGATGGACAAGACGTTTTAGCCCATTTTAAATCAGTCAGTGTTGGGAACTGAATGGCAACTAAATGTCTTCTTAATTAACATGTCCAGTCACTTTGACTTAGTACTACAAGACAATTTCATGATAGCATTAACAACAACAATAATAATATAATTTGATTTATATGTACCTTTCAAATCATCCAAAGGCACTACAGTATTTGTAAATAGAGTATATGCAAAAACCCTCAGAAAACATCAATCATTAAAAAGTTATCCATTAGAAAAGTCGACTGGAATGGAAATAAAATGATAAAAATCAGAAGCCAAAGACGTGGGAATGAAAAATATATAGCAAATTTAAAATACATATAAAATCTTTGAAAACATTCACAGAAACCTGCAAGAGAGCTTACTGGCATTGAGTATTAGTGCATAAGCAAAATGCAAAGAATTACCTTTATACACCTTTATACATACAATTCTGGTCTATAAGTCATGCAACGTTCTGTTTTTGAAGCCTAAGACTGCTAAAATTACAGAATCTGGATGATGAGGACACATTCCAGCATCAAAGCTGCCAGAGAGTACTTAGATTATACTTTATATTCTATCTTATTTACTGTATTTGATCATTAGTTCAAACATGAATACAGCCCAGCCCAATACACAGCAATACATCAGGTAACAGCTCCACTTCCTATATAGGTGCACTTTGTAGTTCTACAGTTACAGACTGTAGTCCATCTGTTTCTCTGCATACTTTGTTAGCCCCCTTTTACCCTGTTCTTCAGTGGTCAGGACCCCCATGGACCCTCACAGAGCAGGTACTGTTTGGGTGGTGGATCATTCAAGTTTTTAAACACCTCAGTGTCACTGCTGGACTGAGAATAGTCCATTAACCAAAAATATCCCGTTAACAGCATCCTGTGGGCAGCATCCTGTGACCACCAATGAACGACTAGAGGATGATTAGCTCATACTGTACAGCAAGAGATGAGCAATCATCTCTGGCTTGTCTAATAGAGTGGACAGTGAGTGTTTAAAAACTCCAGCAGCACTGCTGTGTCTGATCCACTCGTACCAGCACAACACACACTAACACACCACCACCAAGTCAATGTTACTGCAGTGCTGAGAATGATCCACCATCCAAATAGTGCCTGCTCTGTGAGGGTCCATGGGGGTCCATGACCACTGAAGAACAGGGTAAAAGGCGGCTAACAAAGTATGCAGAGAAACAGATGGACTACAGTCTGTAACTGTAGAACTACAAAGTGCACCTATATAGTAAGTGGAGCTGATCAAATGGACAATGAGCATAGAAACAAGGAGGTGGTCAGAATGTTATGCCTGATCAGTGTAAATCTTATTTACTGTATTTGATCATTACTTGAAACATCAGTACAGCCCAGCCCAATACACAATAATATGCATGGCACTGAAAAGTAAGCCATAAAATCACATCTAAAAAGATCTGAGCGAGCTCTCACAGGTCTAAACTGTTGGGAATTGTTTTATTTTCTAGTTTTCTGTTCTTTTTCCTTGTTTTACTTTATTATTCATTGATAAGCATGTTAATGTTGAGGGGTTCTTATAAGTCAACTCTCAGGTTCAGTCCTCGTGGTTTAAACAGTTACAGTAAATAGTCTTTTATGACACTTCCTGAGGACAGGAACAGAACACTCAGTTTTAGATGTCAACTCTGTTCTTTTTACGACAGTAATGTATTGTTGTTAAGCTAAATGTATTTACTGTGAGTGTCTGAATGTAATAAAAATCTAGCTTAGTCAATTCTATTTATCATTGCAGGATGAGGGTTTTGCTCACTGTCGCCGCTCTTGTGGTCGTGGCTGGTGCTGTCAGTGTCACTCTGGAGGATCTGGAGTTCAACACCTGGAAACTGAAGTTTGGTGAGCAATCTACATCATATCTGTTTCTGTATAACAGATTCTCCATCAGGAAATCAGAGAAGGGTTCGAGGCACCAGGTTAAAATTTTTGGATCATTCTTTTTGAGTCACTGTGCTGCCAAATACTGTGCCACACTGAGGAATATTTACAGCAGGAAGTTACAGCAACTGCAAAAAAAGATTCTTTGAAATTGTCCTTCTCAAAGTGGTGGAAAGAAGTAGTAGTGGACAACGATGAATGTAGGAGCTCGGCCTTCAATTCAGTATAAAGCTCATTTCTGTGAATGCCCCTATTCTGAGATTCTTGCATGTTAGCGCTAAGCTAACTTTGATTCTCATAATCATTTCTTAGGCAGTTTTAGATTAAAAGACAATATTTGAAGCTTATGAATATGTTTTATTAGAAGCTTGTAATAGACATTATCATATATCTGAGCTTGTATGTATCAGTTTTACAGTGACTCTTTCAGTAAAGAGTTCTGACTTGGAGCTGCCGCCGCTGTTTTACATTCTAACAAGCAACTGGAACCTGACTACAGCTTCACAGTCAGTTACATATCTAGAACATGATTGGTTGATTCCTCTGTCACTTCCTAACCATATTGGTAATTAATCTAACATGTAAGGCCTTCAATCCAGCTTCTGAAGTCCTAATCAAGGAGAGCTCACTTGGCTGTATCTACCTAGATACCACAGAGAGAACAATCCCGATCGGACAATTTTCCATTTAGCATTTTAGGAATTTAACTCTTTTAATATGTTTTTGTCACTTTGATATGTGTCTCTTTTCTCAAACTCCTCCTACATGTGTGTATATATGTTAATCTCTCAGGTAAGAGTTATGGTTCAGAGGAAGAAGAGTCTCAGCGTAAGATGATCTGGCTGGACAATCGTAAACTGGTCCTAGAGCACAACATGCTGGCTGACCAGGGCATCAAAAGCTACAGACTCGGCATGAACCACTTTGCAGACATGGTGAGATGTCACATACACAACCATACATGCATAATTTGACACAATATCTGTTAATTCATTATACAATTCAGTGAATTGTTTGGTAAGAAGGTCTAGTGCACTTTGCAGAAAACGCACAAAAGAAACAGTGGAATAAACTGTTTTTGGGAAACATGTGGAAGAAAAAAAAAACTTTGTATTAAGACAAAAACACAATCCAAAAAAGTTGGGACGGGGCAACAAAACGCTGGTAAAGCTGTGTAATGGCAAAAAAACACTTCAAATCCTACGTCAAACAAGAAAAGATTTTACTCTCAAAACTGCAGCAGTGTCTCCTCTGTTCCCAAATGCTTACAGAGTGTTGTTAAAAGAAGAGGTGATGAAACACAGTGGTAAACATGCACGTCCCAACTTTTTTGGAACGTGTTGCTGGCATAAAATTCAAAATGAGCATATATTTTTCAAAAAACAATACAATTTTCTCAGTTTCAACAACTATTTTAATATGTTGTCTTTGTACTTTTTTCAGTTAAAAATGGGGTTTAAATGATTTGCACATCATTGCTTTTTGTTTCTCTCTCTCTACTTCTCTGTCACAAATGCATGTATTTACCGAAAACTGCTGAGTCACTAAAAGCTGAAATATACCTTGTATTTTTCACATTAGTTTAACTTTACTTATATAATGAACCTGCAAATCAAATTCTGTAAAAACATAGCAAACCATGAAATAAAGTGGTACTGAATTTTTTATAGTTTCCCATTAGGTTAAATGAATAACTGACTCTAAATGTAGGTATAGTGATATAAACTGAGTCTGTTCTACAGTTTCTCATTAGGTTAAATGAAGAACTGACTCTAAATGTAGGTATTGTGATATAAACTGAGTCTGTTCTACAGTTTCTCATTAGGTTAAATGAAGAACTGACTCTAAATGTAGGTATTGTGATATAAACTGAGTCTGTTCTACAGTTTCTCATTAGGTTAAATGAATAACTGACTCTAAATGTAGGTATAGTGATATAAACTGAGTCTGTTCTACAGTTTCTCATTAGGCTGAATGAATAACTGACTCTAAATGTAGGTATTGTGATATAAACTGAGTCTGTTCTACAGTTTCTCATTAGGTTAAATGAATAACTGACTCTAAATGTAGGTATAGTGATATAAACTGAGTCTGTTCTACAGTTTCTCATTAGGTTAAATGAATAACTGACTCTAAATGTAGGTATTGTGTTATAAACTGAGTCTGTTCTACAGTTTCTCATTAGGCTGAATGAATAACTGACTCTAAATGTAGGTATTGTGATATAAACTGAGTCTGTTCTACAGTTTCTCATTAGGCTGAATGAATAACTGGCTCTAAATGTAGGTATTGTGATATAAACTGAGTCTGTTCTACAGTTTCTCATTAGGCTGAATGAATAACTGACTCTAAATGTAGGTATTGTGATATAAACTGAGTCTGTTCTACAGTTTCTCATTAGGCTGAATGAATAACTGGCTCTAAATGTAGGTATTGTGATATAAACTGAGTCTGTTTTATAGTTTCCCATTAGGTTGAATGAATAACTGACTCTAAATGTTGGTATTGTGATATAAACTGGGTCTGTTCTACAGTTTCTCATTAGGTTGAATGAATAATTGACTCTAAATGTAGGTATTGTGATATAAACTGAGTCTGTTCTACAGTTTCTCATTAAGTTAAATGAGATTTTTTCCAGTGTTCTGTCAGCCTTCTCAAACCTTACAACAGCAGCCATGTATAATACATTTGTAACACTTCATGGGTGGAGCATGATTGGGGCTGTTCACTCGAAAGGAAACACCTTGTTTAAATACCTCTTTAACAGGACAACCAGGAGTACCAGGCCATGTTCAAAGGCTGCCTGCAATCCTTCAACAGGACCAAGAGCCGCGGTGCTACTACATTTCTCCAACAGGGAGGGGGCGCTGCTCTGCCTAGAACTGTGGACTGGAGGGAAATGGGCTATGTGACTGAGGTTAAAAACCAATATATTTGTAGCTCCTGCTGGGCGTTCAGTGCGGTGAGTTCAGTCAGAGTCTCATAGGACACCCACAGATATTTGGTCATATGCAAAAGTTGGAGCACCTGGTCAAATTACATGTTGTTGTGATTATTTCTGTTTATTTGCAGAATTTAACATATTGGGCGAAAAATAACTGTAAAGAGTGGCCTGTGCAAAGATTATGGCACATTTTATATTTTATGTTGTTTTTTTATGTTTATGTTTTTTTCAATATGTTAAACACAGAAAATAAATAGAAATTGTTTGCTAGAATTTACAGAAAATTGACATATTTAAGTTTGTTCCCTGTAGAAACTGTGTTTGCTTGACTAAACCTGGCCACCATATTGGTACTCCAAGCATTTTCCCCCAAAAATTAGTTTAATTAGCTTACCACTGACCAGCTCAGATAGCTAACAGTTTAAGAGCTGCTGTAAGTAGCACAGTGAGTGGTGGTTGCAGCAGGAGACTGCCCCCTGCTGGCTATATATATATATATATATATATATACATACATACATACATCATCTAAACCGCTTATCCTTCTGGGTCGCGGTGGGGTGCTGGAGCCTATCCCAGCCGTCATTGGGCGGAAGGCAGGATACACCCTGGACGGGTCGCCAGTCCATCACAGGGCAGACAGACAGACATACACAATCACACACACACCTAGGGGCAATTCAGCATGGCCAATTGGCCTGACTGCTTGTTTTTTTTGGACTGTGGGAGGAAACCGGAGTACCCGGAGGAAACCCACGCAGACACGGGGAGAACTCCACACAGAAATGACCCTGGCCGCCCCGCCGGGAATCGAGCCCTGGCCCTTCTTGCTGTGAGGCGACAGCGCTACCCACTGCGCCACCGTGCCGCCCTTTATATATATATATATATATATATATATATATATATATATATATATATATATATATATATATATATATATATATATATATATATATATATAGAGCTTACAATACATTTTGAATACGATATATGTCTCATACATTTCACTTATTTCTTTTCCTCTTTTTAAATTTGTTTTCCATTGTTTTCCTCTCTCTCAGACGGGGGCGCTAGAGGGTCAGATGTTTCGGAAGATGAGGAATCTGGTATCTCTCAGTGAGCAGCAGCTGGTCGACTGCTCTTGGTTTTCAGGAAACCAAGGCTGTGCAGGCGGTTGGACAGAACACGCCTTCAAGTATGTCATGCACAGCGGAGGGCTGCAGTCAGAGACCTCCTATCCTTATGAGGCCAAGGTGAGCTCAAACTAGTGATGCATTTATGAGATAGCAAATTAACTACTTAAGCGAAACAGGAAAAAAGCTGTCCACAGCTTGGGATTGGAAAACTCTGGGTTAATTTCCTAAACATTGAACCAGAACTACCCAACCTTGATTGTTCCCATCTCGTCTCCAGGACGGGATTTGCAGGTTCAATCCAATGAATGCTAGTGCTACATGCAGTGGCTACGAAGAGCTGCCCAGTGAAGATGAAAACGTTCTGCAGGAAGCCGTCGCCGTAATTGGGCCAATTTCTGCAGCTGTCAACATCAATCGTAAAACCTTCCAACTCTATAAGTCAGGTGACCAACAGGGTTTATTTACCTTTGTTAATATGTGTATCTCGTATATCTGTCCAAACATTAATCATCCACAATCTGCCAACTACTGTTATTGCATTAGTTGTGAAGTTGGTTTGGGAAGAATAAAGATTTCATATGTGACTTGAGGAAACTAATATATTTATACTAGACTCAACTGGATCTCCAGTGCTTCTCAAAACACCTTGTGAAGTGCCTTCAGGTATCAGTAGGACTTGAGTGTCATTAAAGTATCAGTAGGCTTAGCAGCGGTCAAGAAACAGAGGTTTCAACGAGAAACAGACTCACCAGAAAATCACAAGAGATAGTGACCTATGACCTAGAAACTAGAACTAGAAGAAAACACAAGACCTAGTGATAAGCAGGAAACTGGGAAACACTTTTGACCACATTTACAAAGACAAGGTACAAAAAAGGACCATATATACAAACAGAAGAATTGAAATCTAAACAAGACACAGGTGACAGCAATGATGAAATGGAGAAGTGAGGCACAAAGAACAGGTAGAAACTATAAGCTACAAAGTTTAAAGTGACACTCTGCTTGGTCATTTTGGTGATGTCTTGATGTGATCTGTGATGTCTTATCATGTTTAAGTCATTGCACCAAGTTCCTAATTAATCAATTAATGTTTATCTCAATACACTGACTGACTGTAGGTGTTTATGATGATCCATACTGTGGCAAACAACCAAATCACGCTGTCCTGGTTGTTGGTTATGGCACTGACAGTTACGGAGAAGACTACTGGGTTGTCAAGAATAGGTAAATGAACAACCTAAATATTTCAAAAAGGTAAGTTCTGATTGAAAGGAACACTGGAAGAGTAAAAACAAGTCCAGTGCTTTCTGTGAGGTTTAGGTAAAAAAAGAAAATCAAAATTGGGTATCCAAGCAATGCAATTGCTCCAAATTCCCACACTAACATTATATTTTTTTACAGCTGGGGTGCTCAATGGGGTGAAAAAGGCTATATAAGGATGTCCAGGAACAAGGATAACCAGTGTGGTATTGCTACATTCACCAGCTATCCTCTGGTTTAAAGGTATCCATCCGTGAAGATCTACACTGATGAGTATAGTTTCAACTGCCCTATTCAGATGATCTAGGAAACGATATCAAAAGAGCCAGGCTAGAGGAATTTGGGGGCAGGTTTAGGAGGGGCTTGTCCTTGTTATCACTGCAATCCAGCACCAGGTTTTAATAGGTTTTGCCTAAGGTGTATTGCCATTGCCAAGACTAGATCACAGCTGGGCTGGTGACCTAAAAACTTCTTTAGTTATTTGTGTTATTTTGAAGTACATTCGTTTCACATTATTTAAATGTAAATACATAAGTGATTTCAAATCTACTGTCTTACAAAAAATAACTGCAGTGTGAAAATATAACTCAACTTCACTGACTAATGTAATGCAGTTAAGTGTCATATCAAATTAAAGGTTTTAAAGAAACAGTTTGATGAAAGACCACATTTAATTGGTTTAATTGTTTTTACACTGCACTCATGAGGCTAACGTAGCTACAAAGTATAGCTAAACGTTTTATCTATTTATTCACCATTCAGTTTGATTAAATTATCTCTTTTTTTACAGAAGACCCAAACTAACTCAGGAAGGAAAACACCATCTGAGCAGGAACTATCATGAGAGAGATTTACCTCTGTGTAAAATAAAGTTATATCAAGAATTTATTGTGTCTTTACATGTGTTTATTTTTTCAATATTTCTACTAGGAGTGAAGAACAGGTGTATTAATCTGGTTGTGGTCAATCTCTAAATACTCTTGTTACCGTCAAGTACACATACTCTGTGTCTATGTAGCTACATACATGCTGTAGCACATGCAGAATGAAGCCTAGCATTGTCTTTACTGAAATAACCATTGACTTCCTGAAAAAATATATATGTCTCTCTAACATCCCAATTTGCACCTATGCATCAATGGTACCATCACACATATACAAGTCACCCATGCTGTGGGCACTGATGCACCCCATACCATGACAGATGTTGACTTTTACATCTTTTGCTGATAAAAGTCTGGATGGCCCCTTTCCTCTTTGGCATGGACAACTTGATGTCTGTTTTTTTCCCCAAACAAGCTGAAACTTGGACTTATCTGACCACAGCACACATTTCCACTGTCTTTCGGATCATCTGAGATGAGCTCAGGCCCAGAGAACTTTGCGGTGTTTCTGCATAGAATTGATGTATGGCTTTATCCTAGCATAATAAAGTTTCTAGTCGCATTTCTTGATGCAGCGGCAGATAATTGTTTTCTGAAGAACTCCTGAGACCAAATTGCTATATTTAACACAGTAGCATGACAGATGCAGTGCCATCTGAGGGCTTGAAAGTCACGCACCTTCAACAGTGATTTACAGCCTTCCCCTACAAAAATAGTATGTTTAAAGTTTTATCAAGTTATTCATAAAATAAACATTTTATTAACTAAACTTAAGCAGTAAACTTAAGTTTCTTTTCCAATGAGCCCTGGACTGCGATGCTAGCCTTCAGGAAACCGGAATTACAGATGCTGAAATCACCAGGCTCTTCACCTATTGTCTATTCTGAGGCATGCACGTTGTTATTGTCATAATCACATGGTCAACGACTAGATGACATCAAGCTTAAAGCATCATCACTGAGCAATAAGTCATGAGCACTTTAACTTTAGACTCATACTTTGCACAATGTTAGGTTTACAGGTATGACGGTGTGTGTGGGTGTTTGAGTGAGTGATGGTAGGAATGCATGTTTTCCTTGTATGCGTAAGCATACCTGGCCAATAAAGCTTGATACTGATTCTGATTCTGATGAATAGTCTGTGCAACTCCTACTGTCAACTATACTAAAAGTTAACTTACATGTATAATGTTTAGTAATTTGCTAGTTATATACTTCTATCCTACTTTTTAGTTCATAAGAGAACACTTTATAAAGTATAATTACAAGTACAGGCCACAAATATTTGTATAGGTATAAACAAGTTTATATATATACAAATACATGTATAAGTACAAGAATAGGCTAAAATACTTACATTTTTCTGTATACTTGTCAGTATAAGCCAAGTATACTTAAGTATCATTTTGTTTAGTATACCTCTGATAAGTTCATAAAAAGCCAATTAAAGTAGACTCATTTATTTTTAGTTTAAATTACGTACATGTAGCACGGCATGTGCTACCCCAGGCTCAAGGAGGACGCTGGAGGCAGGGTTCAGTGCTGCAGCAGACATATTTATTACCCAATAAACAAAAAGCAAATAAACAAACGCCAAACAACTCAAACTTTTCAGTGGCTTAAGCTGGCTAGACTTTTCAGTCTTCTTCAAGCTTTTCAGCTCTTCAGTCACTGCTGCTGCTGTTGCTCGGCCTCCTCTCTCTCGCTTTCTCCCCACTCACCGCTCTCTCCCTGCTGTCCTCACCAAGGTTCGTCACCACTGTGTGTTCGGGCCCATGCCACAGTACACTAATAGCACACTGTAATAACTTCTTTTTTGTAGAGTTGCTCTACACTACAGGTGTCAAGCTCCAGTGCTTGCAGGCCAAAACACTGCATAGTTCAGCATTTGCCCCATTAAACACACCTGATTCAGCTCATCAGCTAATCAGCAAGACCTTCATGAACTGAATTCAGAGTGATAGATGAGGGTAAACGCTGTTCTCCACAGCACTTTAGCCCAGAAGGTCCCCAGTTTGACATGCCTGCTCTACACAGACTGAGATTTCTCCAGACCACTGTTGTACCTTTGCGGTACATTTACATTGTTTATACCTTGATGAAAGAAAGCCTGCGCAGAACCTTTATTTTCAACAGTGTATAAGTTCATAAATATTTGAAGGTTGACAAAGTTATTGTTATTTTAGCTGTTTACCACAGTATATTTGAGTTGAAACGAAATAATAAATATGAGCTGAAACTGGAGACCCATCAGAGAGACAGCAGAAAACATTAGGTATGGCCAAATAAACTAATTGGAGCACTCCTAAATGGAAAGAATGCACTAGAGAGCTCAAAAACACCAAAAGCCCCAGAAAGCCATGAAAAACAAGAATTAGACTAGCATTTGCTAAAAAAAATAAAATGTAAAGGCTGTACAGTTTTGGATGTACAGACTGAACAGATGAGGCAAAGATCAAATAGATCAAAAATGAGGAGAAGAGAAGAGAATGGGGAAGAGAAGGTGATCCAAAGCATACCACCTCATCCATCAGCATGGTGGAGGTAGTGTTATGGTGTGGGCATGTATGGCTACTAAAGGAACTTTAGTACAGAGCTCTATTATCTGCTCAGATTCAGCCAAATGCTCCAAAACTCATTGGATGGCACTTCATAGTGCAGATGATGTCCTGACATATACTGTTAAATCGAGACTGAACATGCAGGATCTGAAGAAGGTTGCAGTGAAGGCCAAGCAGGGAATTACAAGGGAAGAAACCCAGTGTCTGGTGATGTCTATGGATTTCAGACTTCAGACAGACAAGTTTTAAAAATGACAATTTAATTTGTGATTATGTTAGTTTGTGGAATTGCATTTGAGCCCTTAAAAATTGGCAACTGCGTATGAAAAGTGTTACAACTCCTATTGTTTATCAGATTTGGATGTAAATATCCTCAAACCTTAAGTTCTACACAATGAGCTCAATAAATAATTCTAACTCAACATGCTGCGACTTTGAGACTTTGAAGCTTATTTTTACTTTGACTTTCTCCTTTTTAATGTAGGTGGACAATCGCAAATCAAATCTACTCGCAAATTTCTTAATTTTTGATGTAACTAAGAAAACTATTATGACTGGAAATTAAATAAATGCTAGGGTTGTCTGACCTCTCTATTGAACTGTATCATTTTTGTAAAATTGTGATGTGTTGGCACTATTTTCAAAGTGAAACTGACTGTGTGGTTTGTCCTGTCTTGCTAAAAGATTGTGAATGTGTTTTCAGCTGAGAGGTGTTTGTGGTGAACTGGGTGTGTTTGCAGGCATCTACAGTGCATACAGATGCAGCAGAGTGGCAGACAACACCCGGAAATGGGCAGAAGTTCATGTAACTCACATGTACTCTTCAGTAAAGAGACACTGAGAGCTTCAGGCTGCAGGAGATCACACACCGGTAAGAGCTGAACAACATGCTAGTATTCAAATAAGTTGACAAAAAAGCAAAACAAAACAAAAAACTTATAAAACAGGAGCAAGAAATGTAGTTGCAGCTGTTAGTAGTTTGTTTCAAGAATATGTTTGAATGCACTTGTCTTGTTATATATAGTTAAAAAGCAAACCCTAGCAAACCTTAGGTCTGGTAATTTTTTTAGAATTCTTCATAATTATTATATTAAAAAAAAAATGCAATAACACTGTATAAAGTAATGTGTTACAGTAATATGACTGCTTTTTTCCCCTGTAGGTAGTGAAATGCATTACAGTATAAAATCTTATAATTTCATTACAGTTACTGACTTAATGAGAATAATGTTATTAGCGTTACTTGTATGTGTCTATCAGAGCAACATTAATTACGCACCATGCATTCAAATCAGAAACTTCCTCTATATAGATTACACATGCGCATGTGAAACCTATGAGATTCTGATTGTGAATGTGAGCATTGGGAGCACAAGCTCTGTAAACTCAACAAATAATCTGTTGAGTCATTTAATCACACTTACGAGGGGAAATCTTTAGATCAGAAAAGATAAGGATGGATAACATTACTTATATTTCCACTTTATTTATGTGTAACATCTGAAAATGTATTTATTTGAGTGGTAAGTGGGCTTATATTTTAAGAAATCTGAAAGCAAAGAAATTAAGACAAAATTTGGCATGGATCTTTCCATGTTGCTAGAACAAAATTTATTTAGAACCAATAGAATTCAACAAAAAAGAATTCAAAGTCTTTTATTTTGACATAATTTAGTTGTATGTGCTACAAAACATGACCAAATTCCAAACGTTTTGAGTTGAAAATAAAAGAAAAACAAATAGTTATTTTATTATGCTGTGGTAATATATTCAAGTATACTTTAAGTAACATATATAGATTCAATATACATAAAATAGCAGAAAGTTGAGTATCCATACAAACTGTTGCCTTGATTTTTTAAAAATAATTTTAATTTTTACTCTGCGTTGTGCAGCAATTTCTGGAAGCAACTGTGACAGTCAAGTGACAGAAGCTGAAAAAAGGCTGGCTTCTACAACAGGACAATGATGCTAAACACACTTCAAAATCCACCATTGATAACTTCAATAAAAGCATGCTAAATCTTTTAGAATGGCCCTTTTGTGGGCAGATCTTAAACATGCTCTCCATGCAAGATGACCCAAGGATTAGAAACAGAACTAGAAGTGTTCTGTAAGGAAGAGTGGGTGAAAAGTCCTAAAAGGAGAACAGAAATAATCCTAGCTGGATGAAAAAAGTGTTTGCAAGCTGTGATATCTGCCAAAGTTTCTGTTACCAAATACTAAATTGTTTTTTTCAAATACTAAAACTATTTTTTCAGGTAAAGTTTTAGTGTCAGTGAGTGCGTATACATGCACTCAATAATCCGATCATAATCAGATTTCTGCAGTTATCCAATTATTCAAATGGTCATGTAAACACCATACTCTGATCTGGAAATCCAATTAAGAAATCCCATAAAGAGAGCTGGATTTTAGCTCAGTAATCAGATTTCTCAGTGCATGTATATTCGTACTCTGATTTCTATCAGATTTCTCAGTCTACGCATGCGCAAGAACAGATGGTGGATGTCACAAGATGGCAGGAAAACACTTGTGGAGTGGCACTGAAACCAAACATGAAATAAAGGATTTGAATAGGATTTGAATAAGTTCATATTTTCAGGCAAAGTGGCGCAATGTTAAAAAAAAAAACCTGCGCCATGAAATTTGAGTTTTACATCACAATTACAACACGTCTTCTTCTGTGAGTTTATTGGCTGGTTGCAAAGCAGAAATCTGATTATTGCCTGACTCGTAGACCTGGAGGTTCCCATTATCTGATTACTCAAGTGTCTGTAAATGTGTTGATCAGATTACTGAAAAAATCTGATTTTCTGCAGTTATCGGATTACTGAATGCATGTAAACGCACTCAGTGTCAGGTTCAGTGTCAGTGCCTGTGGTCTTCTCTACACTACACAACACAGAGGCATTAATACAGCAGGGTACTGTCAGTAGCCAAGTATTGGTACTATTTACACACATGATTTGGCTTATTATGCAATATTCTGGCTTAAATATCCATCCATCATCTAAACCGCTTATCCTTCTGGGTCGCGGTGGGGTGCTGGAGCCCATCCCAGCTGTCACTGGGCGGAAGGCAGGACACACCCTGGACAGGTCGCCAGTCCATCGCAGGGCTTCTGGCTTAAATATATTTTATATATTAAAAATTGATAACTCTGACATACCATAGTGTTCATGACATGTTAGATCTTAGAAGTGTTACATTAGATTATGATATTAAACCACAAATAAATAAATAGTTTATTAAACAGTGTCCCACTTTTTCAAGTTCAGCAGAAGTGGGACAGAACTTGAAACCCACTTGGTCAAATAACTAAATATAAATTTGCAATGACATGAATTGTTTTTCAGTGGCTCATCATGTTTTTAAAAACCCAACAGAAGTTAATTCTTTTTGATTTCTCCAATTTATACACCAGTATGTAACTTGGTGTAAACTGCTGCAAGGCCAATAAAAGACGCCCTCCCACTTTTGTTGGTATCCCATTGTTGCTAAGACAAAAGCTGTTGAAGCAACAAGCAGCCACACAGTTATACACTATTATACTAAAAATAATCATTAAGAAAGAGAAAAGGTTTACATAACTCTCATCTGCTGTAGTTCTCAAATATATAGCATGGCTTGTGCTTCTCAGAAAAACGTCAGTAAAAAATAATGAATGTTTATGGAACATGTTTCAGGGAAATGCTCAGTGTTTTAAGAGACATCATTTTTTGGACTCTCAACAGGTGATGAATCCTGCAACAGCTACAGCAAAAGTAGCATCAGCTGCTGTTGCTGGTGCTGACCAAATATCCCTGACCTTAAACACAAGCAGAAATGTCACCATTCAAATCAACAATAACAGTGATACATTCTCCTTAGCAAATCCAAGGTAAGAACAGAATAATTTTGTCATTGAGTGTCACTCAAACTGAAATGGGCTTCTGGGTTATTAACCTGCAGAACTCACCATCACTGGAAACTTTCTGGATTAATTACAATCACAACTTTACCCAGTTTGACAAAGAGCAACCGAGTAACTGCGAACAGATTATTAGAGAGAATGGTGAGAAAACCTGGAAGCACTTTAATAACAACAGCATTTAAATGATAAAAATGCAAAGTAATTGTGCAGCTTAATCAATTCTCAGAAGGTTGCTAGGATTTACATTTACAGTATTCAGCAGATACTCTTATCCAGAGCGACTTACAAAAGTGCTTTTTTGTCCGCTCAGAGAAAGTATCTTTGCTAGTTACAAATAGGTTAGAAAGAAAGCTAGTCCTGAGCTCAGATACTGCTAGAAAAAAGGTCTATGTTGATATCTAAAGAAAAGAAACAGAATTAAACATAGAACAGTACAATATATTTCAATAAGTACTTAACTTAGTGCTCACTGAAGTGCTGTAAAAAGAGGTGTGTCTTCAGTCTGCATTTGAAGACTGTGAGAGAGTCTGCTGTTTGGACAGCCAGCGGGAGTTCGTTCCACCACCTGGCTGCCAGGACAGAGAAAAGTCAGGATGATGGGTCAAACCAAGCTGTACTTGAAGCTCGAAGGGCTCGAGGTACAGTTTGAGTTTTGACCATTGCCGTTAGGGAGGGAGGGGCTGGTCCGTTTTTGGTTTTGTAGGCAACAAATCTGATGTGTGCAGCAACAGGAAGCCAGTGAAGGGAGCGCAGCAGTGGAGTGACATTAGTGACGAGCCGCACTGCTGCATTCTGGATGTGTTGCAGGGGTTTGATGGCCTGCATAGGAAGACCAGCCAAGAGTCAGTTGCAGGAGTCAAGCCTTGAGATGACAAGAGGCTGAATGAGCACCTGGGTAGCCACTTGAGCGAGAAAGATTCAAATCCTCCTGATGTTGTTGAAAAGTGATGTCACCAAGAGAACGATTGTAAAGTGAAAAAGAGAAGAGGACCCAACACCAAGCCTTGTGGGACACTAGTGGAGAGCTTGCATGGAGAGGATGTGGACCGTCTCCATGTTACCTGATAAGAATGCCCCTCCAGATAGGACTCAAGCCAATTCCACGCAGAGCCAGTGATCCCAAGGTTGGTGAGGACAGCCAGAAGGATCTTGTGGTTGACTGTGTCAAAAACTGCAGAGAGGTTAAAAAGAATCAGATCAGATGACAGTTTGTCTGATCTTGCTGCCTGGAGCCTCTCAGTCACTCCTATAAGGGCAGCTGCTGTTGAGTGCGCCGGTTTGAAGCCAGACTGGTTGGGGTCCTGGAGCTGGTTCTGAGTGAGAAAGAGAGATAGTTGATTATAGACTGCACTCTTTTCTTTTTTGAGAGGAAAGAAAGGGGTGAAACTGGCCTGTAGCTGTTGACAACTGTAGGATGTTGCTAGGTGGTTGCTATGGTTTCCCAGGTGGCTGATAGGATTTTCCTTGGTGATGTTGCAGATGGTTGCTAGGGTTTTGCTAGGTGCTTGCTGTGGTAACGAAGTGGTTCCTAGGGTGTTGCTAGGTGGTTGCTTTGGTATTACAAATGATTGCTAAACTGTTGATATGCGGTTTTTATGGTGTTCCAAGGTTGCTATGGTGTTGCTAAGTGGTTACTATGGTATTTCAGGTGGTTACTATTGTGTTGCTGGGTGGTTGCAATTGTTTTACAGGTGGTTGCTAGGATTTTGCTAAGTGGTTGCTATGGAGTTCCAGATGTTTGCTTGGGTGTTGAAAGGTAGTTACTATGGTATACCAGGTAGTTGCCAGGGTGTTGCTAACCGGTTGCCATGGTACCTTTGGCACCTCTATACATACATAGAGTGTTGACAGGTAGTTGCTATGATGTTCCACATGGCTGGTAGGGTGTTTATAGGTGATTGCTGTGGTACCTAAGGTGGTTGTGAGGGTGTTTCTAGGTGGTTGCAATGGTATTCCAGGTGTTTACAATGGAATCACATGTGGCTGCTAGCAAGGTGCAAAATACAGGAGGTGCTGGGGGGTCCAGGAGTCCCCAATTTATCTCTTGGATCCCCTGAATATCTCAAAATCAAAATTCTTGGGGGAAGACTTCTTTTGATGTTGTGCTGTCTGTTAGGAAAGACGTAGGCTCAAATAAGCTCCCCGGACAAAAAAATTAGTTACCTTGTGTGTTTAAGGTGGTAGAAACTTCAAGCTCCTGCAGATGGTGTTACACAAGGATGATCAGGGTATAAATATCTGCGGGGTGTGCAACGGAATTCATAGATTGAAAAGAGGTGGTACAGTGCAGGGAATGTCTCATTCAGTGTATGGAAAATAGGTCACAAAGCAGATGTTAATGATTGGCAAAAAAGTGATTGCATTTGGGTGTGCCAAAGGCCATAGTGTGAAGGAAGTAGCTGAAGAAGCTATGGTCATACGGTTCTACCAGCAGTGGTAAAAATCCCAGTCTGCACTGAATTTTTGGCAGAATTGTGGCCAAAAGATGAAACTGACAGACAGAGACCACTGACGTCTTTCACGCCTTGTAAAAGAATTGCTTCTAGAAGTTAACGCAGGTTCTTCAAAAAAAAATTCTAAAAGAGCTCTCCACAGGGAAATGCATACTATGAACATATGGAGCAGAGTGGCACGCAAAAGGCCTTTGCTCACTTCTGCTCACAAAGTTGCCCAGTTACAGTGGGCGAAGAGACAGTTTATAAAAGCAGTTTATTACGTTATTAACTGTAATCCAATTTTATTGATCCATAAGATCTGTATTCTACATCATGAATTATAATCTTTCCTTCCATATAACAGGACCCACAACATCAGTGGCTGCTGTTACCATCCTCCACAACCTACTATCAAAACAAAGACACAAGAAACATGCACATTTTCCAAAACCTCATATGCAGCCCGTGGTTCTGTCGGGGTCCTGACGTACCAAATCCACAGGAAAAAATCAAACCCTGTTGGTGAACTGGCGATCATGTTCTCTGTGCCTTATGACTACAGCTTGTTTGAAAACTGGTTTGCTCTTGGCATTTTTGAAGCAAACATTCCATGTAATTATGATCTATTTAAGCGGATGTATTATGATGGTGATGGTTACGATGATCTATTCACCAGAGAGAAAGGTACAGGAGGTGTCATTACATATTCTGGAAAAGGAGTTCTGGTGAAGGGAACAATGTCTGCTTTTGGCCAATCGATTATTAAGGTTGAATTGTGGGATGAGGATCTTGCTGCCTTGGACTAAAACTGAAGAGGCAAACTGACCCGGGTCAGTACAGTGCAAAAGTCTTAAGCCATCTAAGCTCTCCTGGAGGAAGTCCAGCATTAACAGTTACCATTCAATACATAGTTTATCTAATCAGTCCTTCATTAAATTAAATCAGGTGATGAATTGAACAAATCTAAGTGATGAACCAAACCTGTGTTCTTCTAACTGTCTTCGTCTAACCTGCATATTCATAACTCTACTGAAAACAACACAGTCTATTGTATTTATGTTTATTTATATTGATTTTGAATAGTATTAAAAAAGCCAAATACTTTGTATTTGTTCTGCTCAGCACGTTTATATTTTAAAAGCAATTTTAATCTTTATTAATACTGTCTTTTTCTCATCTTTCCTCTGCTTGTTCTGACTCTTTCCTTTAAACATTGCTTGTTTTTTTTCTTGAGAGACATTATTAAAGAGATATTAATAAACTGCTTGCTGTTTTCTTCATTGTGAGTTATTGAGTATCTGTGTACATGGTGATAACCAGTGTGAAGACACTGAGGTCCAGATCTCGATAGATTCTAAAGGAATCATGAGATTCAGTGTGGAAACAGTGATGTTCTGATAGTGAGACAGCTGCACTACACAGAGTGACTCTGACTTCCTGAGATGTTTAAGTGTGCAGCAACACACTGTAGCCTAACATATGACATCACTAGGATATAAATATGAGGGTTCATGAGGGCCGTTACAGATCAAGCTTGTAAAATGTAATCAGTAACACTGCTGGCTAAATTAGCATGTTAGAGTTCAGCTGCAGCAGCTGCTCAGTTTAGGCTACAGGCTCGTTAATAATAGTTTATTAATAGTTGTTAAATTGTGGCATAATATACTACAACGAGCAGGAGAGAGTTCACTGTCAACTAGAATACTGATGGCACAGCATTTAAGAAATCAGCAGAGGAGATATTACACAGAAGCTGTGAAGGGCAAAATGAAAAAAAAATTAGAAAGTCACACTTTATTTTTTTTTTTTTTCTGCCTGCATAACATTCTGAAAACAAATAAATAAATTAGCTACTACGGCACATTCATTTTTTGCTCTTTATTTCGCAAGTGTTTTTTTTTTGTTTTTTTGCCTGGTTCTTGGAGATTAAGGGGAAATAAAACAAAACAACCAAGAAAATGTCCTAAAAGCTGGTGTAACATTCTGTGTTATTTTTTTTTTTATTCAGCAGTGGAAAAAAATCGAATTGTAAGGGAGACTTTTTTTTGAGATGTTTAATGGACGAAATTGAACAAGTGAACTTAGTCTTTGGTTACATTTTTAAATTTAATTTAAAGTTTTGAAGTTAAAGCAAAATAAGCAATGTAAATCAGAGTTTCTGCTAAAATCACTGGTCACTTTGTCTAGTGATATGTAAGTTTGTCATTGGTGTTATTGCAGAAACCTGCACTGTGATGTCACTCATCAGTCGAATATATCTAAAGTTTTGTAGCCTCTTTACATGAGCTCAAACATTACACTAAAATGTTCTAAAGTCTCGTCTTTCTCTCTCTCTCTCTTTCTCTGTGTGTGTGTGTGTGCATGTGTGTGTGTGTTTGGTAATCATAGAGATGGAAGTTTCTGTGTCTTTTGTTTGTTGTTTTCCTTGTGTAAGTTAAGTACTATTATATTCCAGTTAGTCAAAACTGAATTCTGAAATTCAGTTAGCTGCATACTGTAGTTCACCGCTTTAGCTCATTTTTACATAGTCCTGTGGCCAAAAGCTTGTTGGTGCCTGTCAGGGCGGTAACCTGAGAACCCTCTGGTGGACACCGGTGGTGAGGGAGGCCGTCAAGCTGAAGAAAGAGGCCTTTAGGGACTGGATGGCCCGAAGGACTCCCGACTCAGCAGATAGGTACCGATGGGCAAAAAAAGTGGCAACTGCAACGGTAGTAGAAGCAAAATCCAGGGCGTGGGAGGTGTTTGGTGAAGCCATGGAAAAAGACTTTTGGTCGGCCTCAAGGAGGTTCTGGACAACTGTCCCCAACTGTGCCCAAGCTGTATTCAGCAGGGGTGGAGAAACTCTGACTTCAAATGAGGATATTGTCGGGCAGTGGAAGGAGCACTTTGAGGGACTCCTTAATCCGGGAGGCATGCCTCCCTCACGGGAGTCAGGGCCAGAGGATTCTGGCGTGTCAAGCTCCATTTTCCTGGTGGAGGTCACTGAGGTAGTTGGCAAGCTCTTCAGTGGCAAGACACCAGGGGTGGATGAGATTTGTCCAGAGATGCTTAAGGCTCTGAATATTGTGGGGCTGTCGTGGCTGACACGCCTCTGCAATATTGCATGGACCTCGGGAACAGTACCCTTGGACTGGCAGACCGAGGTGGTGGTCCCTATTTTTAAGAAAGGGGACTGGAGGGTGTGTGCCAACTATCGGGGTATCACACTGCTCGGACTCCCTGGGAAAGTCTATGCCAGGGTGCTGGAAAGGAGACTTCGACCTATAGTTGAACCTCAGATTGAGGAGGAACAATGCGGTTCCGTCCCGGCCGTGGAACAATGGACCAGCTTTTCACCCTCTCACGGATTGTTGAGGGGGCATGGGAGTTTGCCAACCCAGTCTACATGTGTTTTGTGGATTTGGAGAAGGCTTACGACCGTGTTCCCCGAGATATCTTGTGGGAGGTCCCCTGGGAGTATGGGGTGCTGGGGCTACTACTCCGGTCCATTCAATCTCTGAACTCCTGGAGTGAGAGCTGTGTTCGTATACTCTGCATTAAGTCGGACTCTTTCAGTGTTAGCGTTGGACTCCGCCAGGGTTGTGCCCTGTCTCCACTCCTGTTCGTGATATTCATGGACAGGGTGTCAAGGCGTAGCCGGGATGGCATGCCCACTCCAGGTAAGGGGAAAGGACTTGCCCCAGGTGGAGGAGTTTAAGTATCTCGGGGTCTTGTTCACGAGTGATGGGAAGAGGGATCGTGAGATCGACCGCAGGCTGGGACCGGTGGCAGCAGTAATGCAGTCGCTGTACCGGACTGTAGTGGTGAAGAGGGAGCTGAGCCATAAGGCCAATCCAATGCCTCATGACAGCAGAGCTCAAAGTAGGGTCTGCTGGTGTTCGGCCTGTGCTACCATGGGCTCAGGAAGGACACTGGAGGCAGGGTTCAAGGGTGCAGCAGCCATTTAACTTTAATTTTCATTCCAAACAACCAAACAGAACAAACAAAACCACAACCAAAGCTGGCCACTTTTCAGTGGCTTCAAAGCCAGACTTTTCAGTCCTTTTCTCCAAACCAGGCTTTTTAGCTCTTCAGTCTTCTCCGCTTCGGCTGCTGCTCGTCCCTCTCTTTGTTCCTTCTGGCCTCGCAGCGGGATCAGAGGCAGTGCCTAGGAGGCAGGGCTCGGGCCTTGTGCACTGCCCCCCCACTTCCTTGCGGATTTCATCCTCTCCCTGCTGTCTTGCAGGGTTTCATCTGGGCTCAGAGTTCGGGCCCCGCCTTCCTACTGGCTCTCACAGCCATCATCGGGACCCAAGGGACGGGCGCATGCCACAAACCCCTTAAAACCTCAGGCTTATTATATACTAAGGCTTTTTATTCAGTAACTGCAAGCACTTCAATGCAAACTATTCGTAGGTTATAAAAGGGCCCTGGCCACTGAAGGGGTTAATCAAAAACTGAAGTTTACTGACTAATGCTATGCATCCTTAAGTGTTATATCAAATTACATTTAAAGTGTTTAAAGAAACAGTATGGCAAGATACCACATTTAGAGCCCCCCATTTTTCCCCAAATTGAAGAGGTTTGTTTTTTGACATTGGGTTATGTGGTTTTAGACTGGACCTCTGAGGTTAATGTAAGTGTCTGATCAAGTTCATTTGGTCTGTAAGGGGAAAACTGTGCACATCTGTTTCTTTCCCAAACTGTTGTTAATGTTAATCAGTTTGATTAGCATTGATTTTCAGAAAAAAACTACATTGTCTTGATCGTCACTGTGTGAGAGAATTTAATTATAAATGCAAAGGTTATATCAAGAACTCGTGCTATGTTTTTACACATTTATTTTTTAAACAGTTCTACTAGCCCTTAGGACCCTAAGCAATTTGCGGTAGGTTATTTCTAGCCTTCATAACTTCGGAATGGTTTAAGATACAAACATGATCCACATATCAGGACATTCAGCAGAACTGTCCCTTACTCATCTGTGATGTCAGCATCAGTGAGTAATTTGGATCAGAAAATCACCTAAAATCCTGATATTATTGCTCTGCTGTTTGGCCTTCATATTAACAAACATAATAACAAAGGGTTAAAACGTGTGACATGATTCACACATCAGATGCCTCATCAGACTCTGCCCTCACAATCCAGAGTGATTTCGTCCACCTGTGACCATCCATCAGCCAGTAATCCAGCTCCAAAATCACCCAAACCCCACTCGCTACTGTTATATTACATCTCTGCTTTTAGCCTTTATATTATTAACAAAGGGCTTTCAGTTTACATTGATTTTGAGTATTAAAAATATCTGATAATAAATATGCAACTCAATTTGTAATTATAAATGGAGCCTGTCTTACTGTGTATCTGAGGTTTAGCACTGAGCCTGAATCCAAGAGGACAGAAAATCAATAACAAAACATGTCCGCCTTATGCTAATTGTTTATTTTTGCTCATAATAACCAACAGAATGATTAGTCCAGGGTCTCCTGAAAATGACAATATATGGCATGTGTGACTGTCACATATAAATGCATTATAATTGCAATTGTAATTGTAACTGACCCAAAAAATACCTAAAAAAATCTCCAAAATTGTAGGTCTCTAAGGGCTAGGAGTGAAGAACACGTGCATTAATCTGGGTGTGGTGAATCTCTGTTAAATCATCACTGTATAACACTCACTCATTGCATTGCAATTTAAAAATGTATAATAAAAACAGGTAGTAAATAATAATAATCACCATTAAAATCAGTCACTGTGGTCTGTATTCATTCCAAGGCCACAATATTGTTATTGAAATTTGTGGTATTTAAATGCTTCTGAAAGAAACGTATATTTTTATGTCTGTGTGTTTACTAGCAGACTAATACCAGCATTTTATACACGCCTTGTTTTGTAAATGTTGTTGTTTTTATTGTTTTCTCTCTGCACTCGGCATCTTGTGACACTTCAGAAACCTCAGAATGACCTGCTAACATGACCACACCGCAAAAGAAGGGCGAATGTCTGCGAACAGAGACGCAGGGTGAGAGAGAGAGAGATAGAGAGAGAGAGAGAGAGAGAGTAGGTGAATGTAACAGGGTGCCATCCTTCAGCTAAACAGGATGTCTGAGGTTAAGTTTTTCTATGAAACTGAAGTAGATGGATCTGGTTTGTAGTCTGAAATTTCCTGCTGACAGACTCTAGAGAACATCTGTGGCTTCTTTTCTCATGTGACAGATCTTTGCTCAGTGTTAAAGTTCTTTAGTCGTTTAGTGTTTGTGTCTCTTTAAATCCTTTTACAATAATAATAATAATAATAATAATACATACATACATACATACATGCATCATCTAAACCGCTTATCCTTCTGGGTCGCGGTGTGGTGCTGGAGCTGTCACTGGGCGGAAGGCAGGATACACCCTGGACAGGTCGCCAGTCCATCGCAGGGCAGACAGACAGACATACACAGTCACACTCACACCTAGGGGCAATTCAGCATGTCCAATCCGTCTGACTGCATGTTTTTGGACTGTGGGAGGAAACCGGAGTACCCTGAGGAAACCCACGCAGACAAGGGGAGAACAGGCAAACTCCACACAGAAACGACCCTAGCCAAAAAGCACAAGATAAAAGTATAAATAAAAATACTATAAAAATGCAACCAACAAGAAAGTCAAGAGTCAAGAAGCTTTTATTGTCATTCCATCTCTTTACAAATACAAGTGGAGTGAAATTACGTTCCTCCAGGACCAACATGGTGCAACATGGATCAAAATAATACAGTACAAAGTGCAAACGTGCAGATGTAAGAGTGCAAACATTAAACTAGAAACAATACAAGAAATCTAATAAATAAAACAGACAGACACAGTAAACAGACAGCACTCATTTCTGAACATGAGGTAGTGAGTATAAGATGCAGAGATATTTAACATGCTATGATATGTAGGTATACGCAGCCAGATTATAACATACATGAGTACAGCAGTTACTGAGGAAGAAATATACAGTACTTGAGCAGAATACAGTATTAGCAGCAATGTTTTGGATAGTGCAAGTAGGTTCGAGTGAGAGCATCAAAAGAGGTGTGTGAGTGTAGAGTGTGTGTGTGAGGGGGTTTTCAGATTAGTCCTTGTGAGTTTAATAATCTGACTGCTTGAGGGACAAAGCTGTTGCAGAGTCTGGCAGTGATGGCACGAATGCTCCGGTACCTTCTGCCAGACGGCAACAGTGAAAAAAGTCCGTGTGAGGGATGGATGGGGTCGTCCACAATGCTGGTGGCTTTGCAGATGCAGCGTGTGGTGTAGATGTCCATGATGGAGGGAAGAGAGACCCCAGTGATCTTCTCAGCTGTCCTCACTATTCACTGTAGGGTCTTGCGGTCGGAGGCATTGCAATTCCCAAACCAGGCGACGATGCAGCTGCTCAAGATCCTCTCCACAGTCCCCCTGTAGAGCAAGGAGAGGATGGGAGGGGGAAGATGAGCTTTCTTCAGTCTCACCAGGAAGTAGAGGCGCTGCTGGGCTCTCTTGGCTATGGAGTTGGTGTTGAAGGACCAGGTGAGGTTCTCTGTAATATGAACACCGAGGAACTTGATGCTGAGAGATGATGGTGTTGAATGCTGAACTGAAGTGTTCTGACATAGATGTCTTTATTGTTCAGGTGGGTGAGAGCCAGGAGGAGTGTGGTGGAGATGACATCATCTCTTCAGCAGTTGGGGCGATATGCAAATTGCTGTGGGTCCAGTGAAGGGGGAAGCTGGTCTTTGATGTGCCTCATGACAAGCTTCTCGAAGCACTTAATGATGATAGGAGCAAGCGCAACGGGATGGTAGTCATTGAGGCAGGACACTGGAGACTTCTACAGCACAGGGATGATGGTGGTCTCCATGAGAACATCTGCCAGCTGTTCAGCGCATCCTCGGAGCACTCTGCCAGGTATGCTGTCTGATCCTGGGGTTTTTCGTGGGTTGAGTTCTCGGCACATCAACAGTGGACAGACACAGTACCTGTTCATTTAGAGGAGGTGTGGTTTTCCTCACCGTCGTGCAGTTCTGTGCTTCAAATCAAGCATAGAAGTTATTAAGCGCATCTGAAAGGGAGGCATCACTGTCACAAGCAGGTGGAGTTGTCTTGTAGTTGGTGATGGCCTGGATGCCCTGCCACATGCGCTGTGTGTCAGCAATGTCTTGAAAATGTTCATGGAATTTCTTTGCATAGGCGCACTTTGCCTCTCTGATGGCCTGGGAAAGCTTGGCTCTTGCTGTTCTGAGGCCTGCCTTATCCCCTGACTTGAAGGCCTTTTCATGGGTTCTCAGCAGCATGCCCACCTCTGCAGTCCTCCATGGCTTCTGGTTGGGGTGTGTTGTGATGAGTTTGGAGAAAGTAACTTCATCAATGCACTTGCTCATGTAGCTAGTGACTGATTCTGTATACTTCTCCAGGTTGATGGAGTCTCCGGAAGTTGCTGCTTCTATGAACATCTCCCAATCAGTGTGCTCAAAACAGTCCTGAAGAGTAGAGATAGCTCCTGTGGGCCAGGTTCTCACTTGCTTCTGGTCCGGTTTGGCATGTCTGATAGACGGTCTGTATGCTTGCATGAGTATCACAGTGATGTGGTCTGTGTAAACGTAGTGGGGGTGGGGCTTGGCCCTGTTTGTGCCTGGGATGTTTATGTAAACAAGATCCAGCATGTTAGCCACCCGGGTTGCAAAGTTCACATGCTGGTGGAATTTAGGGAGCACTGACTTCAGATTAGGATGGTTGAAATTTCCACCAACAATAAACAGTCCATCTGGTTGTATGTTTTGGAGATCACTGATAGCGCTGTACAGCTCGTTCAGTGCGGCGTTAGCATTAGCACTAGGAGCTATGTACACCGTAGTCGGCTCCCTTGGCAAATAAAAAGGCCTGGCTCTGACAATTGCAAACTCCGCCAGCAGTGAGCAGTGACTAGAGACTAGCGCTGCATTTTTACACCATGTAGTGTTGATGTAAACATACAGGCCGCACCTTAGGTCTTATCGCACAGTTCAACATTTCTGTCCTCCTGGATAGTAATAGTAATATTCCAGTAAAAACAAAGGAAACAATAAAAATATAGTTAAACACTAAAGTAAAGAAACATGGGCCTTATTCACCAACCATTCTTAAGAAGAAATTTCTTCTTAAACCAACTTACACAGTTTTGACGAAGATTCTGACATTCACCAATGTTTTCTTATTTGGGGTTTGTTCTTAGGTAAGAACAGAAGCTACACACACTTAAGAGCACAAAGGTAAAAACAGTTCTGCGCTTTAAGAACACATCATGAGTCTGACGTAGACTTTTTTCATTTTTAAATAAAAAAAAAATTAAAATGGACAAACAGACAGACTTCCACATTGGCAAAGGAGTTAGACAAGGTTGCCCACTGTCTCCATTATTGTTTAACCTGTATGCAGAATATATGATGAGAGAAGCAGGACTGGAGAAGGATGATGAAGGATTCAGGATTGGTGGAAAAACGTCATGATACAACAGTTGGTCCCTTGCAATCTGATTGGTTGAGAAGCATAACCATGCTCATATTTGTGATAGCAGCACAGCCTTTTTACACCAAAACTGTATCACTCTGCTGACGCATTATCACGTAATGAGTGACATATTGCTAGGTAGCAATAAGCTTTATGCACACAAACCTTAGTTGTTTTGTATTTGTGCTTATACAAAAATGAGAAATTAATCAAATGGATGACTTTAAAATGAATCTGCCATTACCATTTGGAATTGTTACAATTGCATAGCAACAACTAGTTTGTTTTGGAACTACTTTTTGGTGGAAGGCATTGTCAGTATTAAATCACATTCAGTATGAAATCCAGGGCGTCTTTGATTTATATATAAACTTTTGTATAAAAACAACAGAATACTCAAGGTTATGTCATCACAGCTGTGATGTTGTTCATGATAGCACACTCCCTTTTATGTTCCACTACTTAAATAACCTTCAATGTATAAGGAAGGTTAAAGAACAGATTGTAAAACTCAGTATGAACAAGACAAAGGTTATGACGACAGGAAAGACAGCTAACTTCAATCACTAATGGATAAGATGTGGAAAAGGTGGACAGCTTTTGCCTACTCAGATTAACTATTAACAACGGAGGATCCAGCACTCAATAAACACAACACAGATTGACAGTCAGTAAAACAAAGATAAAGGAGCTTGAAAAGATCTTTGAGTGCAACGAATTGCCCCTACAAGATCAGCGTTGTCCAGGCTGTGGTCTTCTCTGTGGTTCTGTAAGGACGTGAAAGCTGGACAATAAACAAGCAAGACAGATCAAAGACCTTTGAACGTTGGCATAACCTTGGAGTTGTGAAAGTTATATTAATTAAAGTTTTTATTGCATTCTAATAAAATTGTAATAAAAATTATAACCCAGAACGTGTCACATTTCAAAAGTGGTTATGAGATTTTATCTATTTATAAACATGTATACACTATAGGGACAAAAGTATTGGGACAAACTTTGTAATCATTGAGTTCAAGTGTTCAAGTGCCAGGCTCTCTCTTCCAACATTATATAGATAGATAGATAGATAGATAGACAGACAGACAGATACATAGATAGAAAGATAGAAAGATAGATAGATAGATAGATAGAAAGAACTTTATTGATCCCGAAGGGAAACTGCAGTGTTACAGTGGCAAAACATATACTTACACATAAACTTGCATATATTAGGCAGAAATAAAAAATAGGAAAAAATCGATGTCTGATCTAACAAATGCTCTTCTGGATGAATGCGTGTGGAGCTCCAATATCAGCATATGAACTCAAAGTGCAAACATTCAGTTTTAATTTAAAGGTATTTACATCTAAATTGGCCCATTTTAGGGTGTCAAAAGTAACTGGAAACTCTCTGCTCTGCTGTTACATGGCCAGGTGGGTTTTTTCTCATTATATCACTTACATGTAAGCAGATAAAATAACTAGGAACGATTTCAAGTGTGGGACTTGCATTTGGAGTTTATTGCTTTTAACTCTCAGCTTCACTGCTCAGGGTGACTACAAAGGGTTTAGCACAAGATGTAAACCACTATTAAACCACAAAAGCAGAAAGACCAGATTACAGTTCTGGAATAACATCTAATGGACAGAAGACATCATGATTAATGTGTACCAGAATGATGGGAGAAAAAGAGTATAAAGAAGGAAAGGAACTGCTCATGATCCAAAGCATATTACCTCATCAGTCCAGCATGGTGGAGGTAGTGTTATGGTATGGGCATGTATGGCTGCCACTGAAACTGGTTCACTTGTATATATTGATGATGTGACTGCTGATGGAAGCAGCTGGATGAATTCTGAAGTGTATAGAGCTCTATCATCTGCTCAGATTTAGCCAAAAACACGATGAAAGCTTTAAGTGCTGTTTATCTGATGGGGACAGTTTTGGTGTCTACCATGTCTTCCAGGTGGTTGTTAGGAGCCCCATTTTCTCTGTAGCTTTATACTATTTTTTGAACTCCAGTTTTGGAAACAGAGTTTAATAAATGCAAGGATGGTCTCTGACCTTTTGACCATACTGTACTTTTCTTTTGTACAATTGTGATGGGTTGACACTATTTTCAAAGAAAATCTGACCATGTCCACGTAGTTTGTCCTGTCTTCCTAAAGACTGTGAGTGTATTTTCATCTGCCTGCAGAGAGGTGTTTGTGGTGAACTGGGTGTGCTTGCAGGCATCTACAGCACATACAGATGCAGCAGAGTGGCAGACAATGGCAGGAAATGGGGCAGAAGTTCATGTAACTCGCATGTACACTTCAGTAAAGAGACACTGAGAGCTTCAGGCTGCAGGAGATCACACACAGGTAAGAGCTGAACCACATGCTAGTATTCAAAGAGGTTGGAAAAAAAGCAAAACAAAACAAAAAAAAAATTAAAAGAAGGGCAAGAAATTTAGTTAGCTTTTGGAATTTTTTTAATAATTAGAATATAAATAATTTGGTGTAATGCATGCTGTATATAGTCATGCATTACAGTAACATCACAGCAACACCTTACAGTATAAGTTCTTGTAATGACATTACAGTTACTGATGTACTGACTTCAGAATTATGTTACTAGCATCAAACATGGCTAACATAGTACATCTATCTATCTATCTATCTATACATACATATATATATATATATATATATATATATATATATATATATATATATATATATATATCCATTAGCATTGGCATAGTCTTGGTCAAACTTTATATTGTAACTGGAAGCAGTGGTGAAGTTATTCTCTTCTATCTCATTCAGAATCACCACTTAGTCATCTGAACATAAACTTAACTTTATTGAATGAAAACATAGTAATAATTCTGATCTCTTCTCAGGGGAGATCAGAGAGGGAGATCACTTTTAACCAAATGTAAATTTAAATCTGACAAGTATTGTTGACTATTTGCAAAAATTAAACATTAAATTTATCTTGAGTATATTGGCTGTTCTAGCAAAATGTATTTTTTATATTTGTTTTATGTTATCATGTAAAATATTATTTAATTGTTATGCTAGTTATGTTTATACCTTTACTGCAAGCATAAAAAACAAAAATGAAGGAAGTGCAACAGTGAACATGTAACTCTGAGCTTCACCTGTGTGGGAACTGAAAATGAGTAACTACCACTCTGTGCTGTTTGTTCAGGAGTCTTTTCAAATGAAGCTTTGAAGACCAACAGTTTACATCATCACTCAGAGACTAAACACATTGATTATGAAACTCAACCTGTTGGCTGAGCCAGTACTCCAGAGCCTTCCTCTCTTCAGCCTGACATGCAGCACTCCCAAATCGCTTCCAAATCAGCCTTCATATTAGGGGAACACCTGATGCAGAGAAAGGACTGCTTTATTCTGTTTATTCTGCTTTTGCTGATACTCAGTGTTAATTCAGCTTCAAATTCTCTCACACAAAATCATCAAACTTGACTGGTCTCAACAACAATTTCCGAGTTCTCCTCCTGGAGGCTTTAATGTAATGAGGATCAATCAAACACGACATACTAGGTTAGGGTCAAAACCAGACAGAGGCTACTAACAATCATTAGAGACATTAAAGGGATAGTTGAGGGCCAAACAGAGGTCAAAACTGAAAGGCAAAACATGAGAAAAAGTAGACCAAGCCAAAAAGGGCAAAGACAAAAAGGAGGTCAAAAAACAAGTCACGTCAAACACAGAGTAGCACTTTGCACTAGAACAAACAGTGACAACACTTTGCAAATGAGTGAGCAAAGTGAACCAGTCTTTACAGGGTAGAGTTGATGACAGGTGTGGTTGGTTTGAATTCAAGTGACCATCAATTGATGCTCTCCTAGAGGATTCTGGGAGTCTGGATCAGTGTCCAGAGTGTTAATGACATATCTAGTCATGCTAATGAGTTTTCAGTAAATCCTCATTTTCAGTGCTGCCGAGTGTTGGGTAGGGAGTAAAAAAACAATACAATTACAGTTAATTAAAAAATAAAAGTTCAGTCTTAGAAGTTGGTTGCATTTTCTGCTTTTTCACAACAGGACTGACTCAGACTGCCAGTTTTGCTTTGAAATCAGTGCCAATGCAGCATATTTTTACAAGGTACCACTTTACAATAAGTCTACCACTATAAATCGTTCATGAATGAGTATGGAAGTAGTTTCTTAATGATCTAACTAATGCCTTCATTCTTCCAATGCTGCCTTAACAGCTAATAATTCTTGGTAACCAACATCATTGTTTCGTTCGGTAGGAGTGAGTTTTCTAGAGTAAAAAGCACATGGGTACATTTTCACGAGCATGTTGTGGTGTTGTGACAGCCCCTATCCTTGTGTTGGATGCATCCACTTGTACAGTAAAAAGGTAGGGTGGCGTCTGGATGTTTCAGGATGGGGCAGTAGTAAATCTGGACTTTAGTTGCTTAAAGGTACTATCAGCGACCTCATTCCACTTTAGGGATCTGGGTTTTCCCTGTAATAATGATGTCAAGGGGGCCGCAATTGAGTTAAATTAGAAAACCCTAAAAACCTTTGTAATTCTTTGACAGAGCAAGGAACTGGCCAGTCTGTAACAGCTTTCACTTTGTTAGCATCCATATGTACCCCCTGAGCACTGATGATGTAACCCAGAAAGGAAATCAAGGATTTGTGTAACTCGCATTTCTCCAACTTTGCATGTCACAAAGCCCTTAATTGCTGAATGATTGGAACACAGTGGGGGCGTTTACGAGCCCGTATGGCATTATTGTATATTCATCGTGTCCATTATAGTGACAAAAGTCGTTTTCCATTCATCCCCTTCACAAATGTGAATTAAGTTATAGGCACTATGGAGGTCCAATTTGGTGAAAACTGTGGCTTGGCAGACTTGTTCTGGGGTAGAAGCCTTTGAAAAAGAAAGAAATGGTACTATACAGAAATTGTACTATACAGTAATGGCATTCAAGCCCTGATAATTAATGCATGGTATCAACCCAAAATCTTTTTTTCTCAATAATAAACTCCTGCAGTTGGGGAAGTACAGGGATGGATGTATCCCCTTTCTAAGACTTGAAACAACAAAAATTGTTTTTCACTGGTCAACCAACCATCTTTAAAAACACAAACAAACAGTAGAGGTTATTCATATTCAATTTCTCCAGTTTATACATCAGTATGCATGTATTTTGTTTTACAAAGTTAAACACTGTTATAATAACGATAATCATATTGAAAGTGAAAAGGTTCATACATCTCTCATCTGCTGTGGTTTTCTATCATACAGCATGTTAGAACCGTTGTGCTTCTCAGAAAAACATCATTAGATATTAATGATTGTGTTTGGAACATGCGTTAATGTCATATTTAATGATTTATGGGGCATGTATTTCACCCTAAACAGGCAATGAATCCTGCAACCGTTGCAAAAGTAGCATCAGCAGCATCAGCTGTTTTTGCTGGCGCGTCCCTGTTCGGCACCGGTGTTGAGCAAATATCCCGCAGAATAGACACAAGCAGAAATGTCACCATTCAGATCACCAATTACAGTGATGAATTCACCTTAACAAATCCAAGGTAAGAACAAATGCATGTTGTCACCGAGTGTCAGACTGAAATGGGCTTCTGTGTTATTGACTTGCAGAACTTACTGTCACTGGAAATATCCCAGGTGTGGTTGGTAGGATTCTGCTTGGTGGTTGCTATGGTATCACAGATAGTTGCTTTGTTTTGGTGTTCCAACTGGTTGTTAGGGTGTTGCTAGGTGGTTATTATGGTGTGCCAGGTGGTGACTAGGGTTGTTTCTAGGTGGTTGCTAATGAATCCCAGGTGGATGCTAGGGGGTTGCAGGTGGTTGCCTTGGTATACCAGGTGGTTGCTAAAGTGCTGCTAGGTGGCTGCTACGGAATCACAGATTGTTACTAGGGTTTTGTACCAATGGCATCTGAGATGACTTCTAGGGTGCTGCTAACCAGGTAGTGCTAATGAATTCCAGGTGGTTGCTAGGGGGTTGTGTTGGTTTCCCAGATCGTTTCTAGAATGTTGGTAGGGGGTTGTTCAGTTTGATTTGCATCCTGAATCAGTTTGCAGTACAGAACAGTCTTACTGCAGAGATGTGAGCTGGCTGAAATCCCGCAGGAGGTGAAGAACCATGCGAAAAGCAAATCCAGTAGTGCTGTTGTTAAGATACCCTTATTAGTCCCACAACAGGGAAATTTCACCTGCACAACCTAACCCATCCATGCAGTGAAACACCACATATACACTAGTAAACACACATTAGGGTGCAGTGAGCACACTTGCCCAGAGTGGTGGGCAGCCCTATCCGCAGCCCCCACTGGGGGTTAGGTGCCTTACTCAAGGGCACCTCAGTCACGTACTGTCAGCTCAGGGGATCGAACCGGTGACCTTCAGGTCACAAGTAATAAGCTTGCTGAAAAAAGCAGTGAATGTAATATTCATGCTTTATGTGAAACTTTATGAGCAGCCACCAGAACTTCCTACTCTCCTGATGCCAAACTGAAAATAAGTTCACAATTCTTTATAAATTAAATTAATAATAATGAAATAAGAAACAATAAGAAGAATAAGGACACTTTGTAGGTTGGTCACACGCATATCAAAGATGAACTGATTTTGCTGTAGCACAAAGGAAAGGAACTGACACCTAAAATCATCATACTGCTCAGAATCTTATTATACTTGTGAATTTGTGTATTGTATACTTTCCCTTAATGTCCCTCAGCCTCACACTGTCTGTCTGCCTGTTACCTGCTACAGATCTGTATTCTACACTATGATTTATTATCTTTCTTTCCATATACCAGGACCCACAACATCAGTGGCTGCTGTTACCATCCTCCACAACCTACCATTGCAACAAAGACGCAAGAAACATGCTCATTTTCCAAAACTTCATATGCAGCCTGTGGTTCTGTTGGAGTCTTGACGTATCAAATCCGCAGGAATGAAACAGACCATGTTGGCGAACTGGCCATCATGTTCTCTGTGCCTTATGACTACAACGTTTATGAAAACTGGTTCGCTCTTGGCATATTTGAAGCAAATATTCCATGTGATTATGATCTATTCAAGAAGATGTATTATGATAATGTTGTTGATGATGGTCCATTCACCAGAGACAAAGGTGCAGGGGGTGTCATAACATATTCTGGAAAAGGAGCTCTGGTGAAGGGAACAATGTCTGCTTTTGGCCAATCGATTATTAAGGTTGAATTGTGGGATGAGGATCTTGCCAAGGATCGTACCAAAACTGAACAGGCAAACTGACCCATGTCAGTACAGTGCAAAAGTCTTAGGCTATCTAAGTCCAGCATTAACAGTTACCATCCAATATGTAGTTTATCTAATCAGTCCTTCATTAAATTAAATCAGGTGATGAATTGAACAAATCTATGTGACGAACCAAACCTGTGTTCTTCTAACTGTCTTCATCTAACCTGTATATTCATAACTGTACTGACAAAAGCATGTTCCTTCTACTGTATTTATGTTTATTCATATTGATTTTGAATAGTATTACAAAAGCAGAATACTTTGTGTAGTTCTGCTCAACATGTTTATATTTATGAAAAGCACTATGGATCCTGAATACGGTCTCTTTCTGGTCTTTTCTCTGCCTGTTGTGACTCTTTCTCTTAAACATTGCTTGATGTTTACTGAGAGACATTATTAAAGAGATATTAATAAACTGCTTGCTGTTTTCTTCATTATGAGTTATTGAGTATCTGTGTACATGGTCATCACCAGTGTGAGGACACTGAGGTCCAGACCTTGATAGTTTCTAAAGGAATCATGAGATTCAGTGTGGAAACAGTGACGCTCTGATAGTGAGACAGCTACATTACACAGAGTGACTCTGACTTCCTAAAATGTTTAAGTGTGCAGCAACACACTGTAGGCCAACATATGACATCACTAGGATATAAATATGAGCTTTCATGAGGGCAGTTACAGAATAAGTTTCTAAGCAGCTTATTCTTCTGGGTCACTTGTACGTTTCATCCATTAAAAACTAATAAACCAAATAAATAAATAAACTGGAGTGACATTCTAATTGCTAGCGACTAGTGATTTTTTTCACCTGGCTCATAAAGAATAAGGGAGAAAAAACACCAAAAACTGCTTTAAAAGTTTGTTTAACATGCCAAGTGCTAGCCTTTTTAATACTGCAGTGAAAAAGAAATCGTAAGTAAGATTTTTGTTGACGATTTTAATGGTTGAAATTGAGCAAGTGATGCTAGAAATATTTTTTTAGCTCCTTTTAGTATATTATGTAAGAGGTAAACTCACTACTCATTACTTTATTTCTGAGTTCCTCTCTAAAACACAAACATATCTGTACCAGTCTTTTAGGTAAACAGACACATGCTAACAGTAAGTTAGCTCAGTTAACTTTACTAGCCTAACCTTTTTTCAGCTTGTATCTTTCAGTTTCAAAGCAACCTGTCTGTGAAGAGGTCGTAAACAAATGCCAGGAATGATAAATGGTGCTTAGTAGTGCTCTGCTACATGACACTAGGCAATGCTGTCCAGTGTGTGACAGCCTTCATGCTGTTTGAGAAAAAACATGACTCACCTTCCTCCGATGCTAATTGCACTTCTCAGCTGCCAAACTCCCAGAATACCCCGGGAGTTGATGTGACTCTGACCTCTCAGGCATCAGACTATCATACAACCCCATTTCCAAAAACATTTGGGATGCTGTGCAAAATGTAAATAAAAACAAAATGCAATGATGTGGAAATGATTAAAACCCTATATTTCATTAAAAATAGTACAAAGACAACATATCAAATGTTAAAACTAAGAAATATTATTGTTTTTTGTAAAATATTTGCCCATTTTGAATTTAATACCAACAACACGTTCCAAAAAAGTTGGGACAGGGGCAACAAAAGGCTGGTAAAGTTGTGTAATCCTTTAAAAAAACACCTGGTGGTTGATTGGCAATAGGTCAGTAACATGATTGGGTAAAAAAGAGCATCCCAGAGAGTCTTTCAGAAGTAAAGATGAGGAGGGGTTCACCACTCTGTGAAAGACTGCACAAGCAATCAGTGCAACAATTCAAAAATAACGTTTCTCAACATAAAACAGCAAAGAACTTTTGACTTTCATCATCTACAGTGCATAAAAACAATAAAAGATTCAGTGAATCTAGAGAAATCTCTGTATGCAAGGGACAAGGCCAAAAACAGTATTTGCTGGCCATGATCTTTGGGCCCTTAGGTGGCAGTGCATTAACAACAGACATGATTTTCTAGTGGAAATCACTGCATGGGCTCAGGAACACTTCTGAAAACCACTTTCTGTGAAAACAGCTCATCGTTGCAACCACAAATGCAAGTTCAAGCTCTAAAACGCAAAGAAGAAACCATATATAAACAGGATCCAAAAATACTGCCACCTTCTCTGGGCCCAGGCTCATTTTAAATGGACTGAGGGGAAGTGGAAAAGTGTCCTGTGGTCTGACGAACCAACATTTGGAATTTTTTTTTTAGGACTTTATTTAACTGACAAAAATACAAAGACATTATTTGGCTATATTTTGGTTGATCAACTTAATTGTATTTTGTAAATCTAAACAATTTAGTTTAATTTGATGCCTGCAACACCCACTAAAAAAATTTGGAACGCAGGCAAAATAAGTTGGGTGGAATATTCAAGGTGAGGGTATCATGATTGTGTCGCATCCACCAAAGGCTCAGTCTTTATAGGTAAAACTGGGTTGTAGCTCAACCCTTTGTGCCAAACATCATGAGAGAATTGTCAAACAGGTCAAAAAGAAGATTTTTCAATGCAAGTTTGCAAAGAATTTAGGTCTTTCACCATCTACCATACATAATATGGTGAAAAGATTCAGGGAATCTGGAGAAATCTCAGGCTGTGTAGAGCAAGGCCAGAAACCACTGTTAAATGTTGGGTGACCTTCAAGCCCTCAGACAGCATTGCATAAGACATGCTACTGTGCCACATGGGCTCGGGAGTTGTCACTTAACACAGTCTACCGCTGCATCAAGATGACATTAGTTTATTCAATTAATTTTGGGGCATTAAAATTGGGGGACAATTATAAATGTTTATAATTCATAAGCCATTCACACTGTTTGGATGTAGATGCATTCATATTAAAGGCAAAAGCTCTGAGCTCATATCCATTGTTTTATTTCACCTCCAATATGCTGTGATAGACAAAATAAAACAATAACTGTCATTGTCCAAATATATGTGCACCTGACTGTACAAGTTAATCATTTTTCAGCATGAAGAAAAAAGCAATAAACATATTTAAGGAAACATTACCCAGAAGCCTCAGCAGCTAGATCTAATCTCAGCTGTTTGAGTGTTCAGTGAGTCACTCTTTACTTTTATTCCAGCTTCCATTCGTTTCAGGAGACTCACTTTCAGTTTCTCAAAGAAATCTGCAGACACACCTCCAAAGTTCAGTCTTAGAAGTTGGTTGATCATTTTCTGAAGTGAGCAAACACATTCAGTGATGTTGAGGTCTGGACTCTGGGGTGGTCAGTCCATTGTTCAGCTTCTTTGTTTGATGTGTCGTCTCCTTTTCTCAGTGAGGCTTCTTTTTGAACAGCTACACATCCTGTCAGACCCACAGTGCTGAGTCATCTTCTCACAGTGGAAGGATGGACAGAAACACCTGTGGATGTTTTCAGATCTGAAGCAGCTTGATTTTCTTCTCTCTCTCAAAGATCAAAGCTTTAAGTGTTGTTTAACTGATGGGGGCAGTTTTGGTGTCTACCAGGTCTTCCAGGTGGTTGTTAGGAGTCACATTTTCTCTGTAGCTTTCAATCAGATTTTAAACTCCAGTTTTGAAACTTTACTTATTTTCATTTTGACTTTCTCCTCAATCTGCAATGTGGACAATCACATATCAAATCTACTCGCAAATTTCTTAATTTTAGATGTACCTAAGAAAGCTATTATGACTACACATTAAATAAACGTTGTGATGCATTGCCCCTTCCCAAAGTGAAACAGACTGTACGGTTTGTTCTGTCTTGCTAGAAGAGAGGTGTTTGTGGTGAGCTGAGTGTGTTTGTGAGCATCTACAGCACAAACAGATGCAGCAGAGTGCAGACAACGGCAGGAAATGGGGCAGAAGTTTATGTAACTCACATGTTCACTTCAGTATACAGACATTGAGAGCTTCAGGCTGCAGGAGATCACACACAGGTAAGAGCTGAAACACATGTAAAGTATTGAAAAAGCTAAAAATCTAAACAAAACCAAAAGCTTATGCTTACAGAGGGGAGCAAGAAATGTAGTTGCAGCTGTTAGTAGTTTGTTTCAAGAATATGTTTGAATGCAGTTGTTTAGTTGTACATAGTGAAAAGGCAAAGCTTAAGTTTATCAGGTCAGATAGTCATTTTTTTAGAATTCGTTTTGATTATTGCATAAAAAGTTTGGAGTAAAACTGTATAAAGTAATGTGTTATAGTAATATGACCGTTTAATACCGTCATGTGGTTGTAAAATGCATTACAGCATAAAATCTTGTAACCACACTATAGTTACTGACTTAAGGAGAGTAACAGTATTAGCATTACTCATATGTGTCTAGCAGAGCAACATCAATTACAGACCATGCATTCAAATTAGAAACTTCCTCTATATAGATTATCTTTGTATGTAATCTGTGCACACATATGATACAGCTTCTCGTTTTCAGTGCACCTTAGCGAACTGGGGGGGGGGGTCTTGGAGTGCACATAAAGCAACAACATTACTACTAATTGAAAAATAAAAGTTCAGTTTCAGAAGTTGGTTGCATTTTCAGCCTTTTCACAACAGGACTGATGAGACTGCTGGTTTTGCTTTGAAATACAGTCAATACAGCACAATTTTACTTTATAATACTACTAATCTGCATTAATGGTTTATGAAAGTAGTTTCTGAATGGTTATTATGGTAACACTTTCTATGAATGTCACATTTGTAAGCATCTATAAACACATTTATAACATGTTACAATGCATTCATAAGGCATTACAAACATGGTTATAAATATTTATAAAAATGAATTACACTGAATTACACTTTATAGTCATGTTTATTATACATTATGAATTGTTAATATAATGCGTTATAAGTAGTGTTAATAACATGATATGCTGTCAGTGCCAAAGAAGTCAGTCCCAGCTTGGAGAGTTTAAAGATAAACATAAAGTTTATTTACGTCCTGAGATTTCCAGTATTTCATTTCTCAGTGTTGGTGCTGTCAGGGCTTCAGTCCTGAATATTCAGATGCTTCATACAGGCTGTACAGCCCAGAGTTATTGCTACAATGTGCTTTTCTTAGCCAGCGCTCCCAGTTTAAACACTACATTACATCACTGCAAACCAAGTACCCATCAGCTCCCCTGAACCACCTCTGACATCACACTGAGCGTGAAGTCACTGTGGAGTGAAGGCCTGGAGAGGAAGAGGCGAGTGCTGTCACTGAAATTTGTTAGAATTAGAAACCTTCACTCTGTAACAACACTGTACTACAGTACAGTTATGCTAATTTCTGCTAGCATTCTATTGGATATGCAGTGTTGAGTTGGTGCCAAGCTAACGGTGGTGTACCTTTTGAGGTTTGTTCAAATCAATAACTATTAATATTCCCATTTCAAATGATTCATAAAACATTTATAGGGGTAGTTTTATTGTTAAGTGGTATTAGAAAAGTACAGCATTGTTCACAGAAATTTACAAATTGCACTTGTGTTTCTTTAATTTCCAGTCAAAACAGCCAATAAGCACAAATTATTGAAGATTCTGGAGATATTTGTGAGGAGATATCACATATAACAATATACTCTGACATAAAACAATAAAACTGTAAAATAGCAAAATATGCCTTGAAATAATTAAAGAATAAATGAGAAAATTAAGAAAACAATCAAAGCAAGCAACTAAGAACAATACAGTAAAATAAAGAGCAAAGTAATCCAATCCAGATTGAGAGAAGTAATTTGTAATGAATTACTTTTTTAAAAACCCATACACTGAATACAGTTAAGTGTTGAGTGATGTAATGCAACATAACTCAAGTTTTGCATGGATCTGCAGACTGTCCATCTTTTTTAAAGGAGAGCTTGCTTAGTCTGAAACGCCCACTGTATTAATTCAGTGATTTTTAACAACCAGTGATTAGAAAGGTAAAGATAAAAAACATGGATTAAATTTCCGCTTAATTTATGTGGCATTTGCAGTCTGAAAATTGATTTAATCGAGTGGCATGTAAGTGGGCTAATATTTTAAGAAATAGCTATAGTTTTTTTATGTACAGCATGTCTTGTGCTTTGAAGAAAAACATAATTAAACAAAAATGAACATTTATGGGCCACGTTTAAGGGACATGGCTAATGTTTTACGAGACATCATTTTTCCACTCTCAACAGGCAATGAATCCTGCAACAGCTGGATCAGTAGCATCAGCTGTTTTTACTGGCGCTGACCAAATATCCCGGGGCATAAAGACAAGCAGAAATGTCACTATTCAAATCACCAATTACAGCGATACATACATCTTAGCAAATCCAAGGTAAGAACAGATGAATGTTGTCAGTGAGTGTCTCTCAGACTGAACTAATTATCAGAGAGATTGTTGATAAAACCTGGAGGCACTTTAATAAAAACTGCAAAACGTAAAAAAAATAAAATAAAAATTAAAAAAAAAACTGGACAAAAGCATTTCCTGAAGAAACTGATTGAAAGTGATTGTTCAGTTTAAACAATTCTCAGAAGGCTGCTATGCTGTTGCTAGGTGGTTTCAAGGGTATTGCTAGGTGGTTGCTAGGCTGTTGCTAGGTGGTTGCTATGACATTACAGATGATTGCTAAACTATTGCCATGTGGTTGTTATGGTGTTCCAAGTGGTTACTAGTATGTTGCTAAGTGGTTACTATGGTATTCCAGGTGGTTACTGTGGTGTTGCTAGACGGTTGGTATTGTGTTCCAGGTGGTTGCTAGGGTTTTGCTAAGTGGTTGCTATGGTATCCAAGATATGAGTTTTACATTATGAAATATACTCTCTCTTTCTGCATAACAGGACCTACACCTTCAGTGGCTGCTGTCACCATCCTCCCCAACCTACCATCGCACAAAAGACACAAGAGATATGCTCGTTTTCCAAAATCTCATACACGGCCCGTGGTGCTGTCGGAGTCCTGACATACCAAATCCTCCAGAATGAAGAAGAACATGTCGGTGAACTGGCCATCATGTTCTCTGTGCCTTTTGACTACAACTTGTACAAAAACTGGTTTGCTCTTGGCATTTTTGATGCAGATATTCCATGTGATCTTAATCTGTTCAAGCGGATGTATTATGACATTGATGGTCCATTCACCAGAGCCAAAGGTACCGGGAGTATTATAAAACATAAAGACAGGCCACTGGTGAAGGGAACAATGTCTGCTTTTGGCCACTCGATTATTAAGGTTGAATTGTGGGATAACTAACAGTCTTGCTGCCTTTTACCAAACAGACCCAGGCCTGAAACAGTGCTGAAGTCCATCTAGTGTTAACAGTTACTATACTGTACATAGTTTATCTAATCAGTCCTTCATTCATTTATATCAGTTGATAGAATTGAACAAATCCACACTGCTGAGAGTTTGTGAAAAAAAATAGATGCCTAAAACTTTTGCAGAGGACTGTATATGATTTAAGTACTAATTAAATACTGGAAATCTGAGCCTTGATAAACTAGCATGTAAACCTCTTAATATACGTTGTGTAGTTCTGCTCTGCATGTTTATATTTTTAAAAAGCAATATAAATCTAGAATACTGTCTCTTTCAGGTCTCTTCTCTGTCATGACTCTTTCCTTTAAACATTTCCATTACTTACTGTTTACTCAGAGGCATTACTAAGAGATATTATTAAACTTGCTGCTGTTTTCTTCATTCTGAGTTATGAGTTATAGGGGGTCCCTGAAAATAAACTTATTATGACAATGTACTGTCATTGTTGAACTGCTTCACAGACAGTTGACAAGCTTCTGTCTTTGGTGTTCTTAACTAACTAAGGATGCAGCACTGCTCTGCCTCTAGGTGGCGCTGTAGCAGACTGGTTTAGCCATTTGGTCCGTCATAGTCTTGCAACTGTAACTCTGCCCAGAAGGTTTACAATATGCCGCAACATATTTGTAAATCTGAAAATAAAATGTGCACAATTCTCCCAAGAGTTTAGTGTAATGAGTGACTGTTCCTCAATTCGTAAAACCAACCTGTGTAAGATCTCAGTTAATGTGAGAAAGACAAACTAGAAAAGAGCACACAGAGTAGTGTGTATCCATATATGTATATAGATACACACTACTCTTTAACGTTTGTTTAATTATGTGTTCACTGATTTGCCTGTAGACTGCAAGTGACTGAGATTACAACATGAATGAGATTAAAAACCTATATAATTGTAGCTCTTGCTGGGCCTTCAGTGCAGTGAATTCAGTGAGAGTCTCATAGGACACCCATAGATATAAAGGCATATGCAAAAGTTAGGGGCACCTGGTCAAATTACATGTTGGGCTGAGTGTTGAAGTGAAAAGAAATGAACACTGTTCATCTCAGCAGTGTGGATTTGTTCAGTTCTATCAACTGATATAAATGAATGAAAGACTGATTAGATAAACTATGTTTATTAAAGTAAAAGCCATTTTGGAGCTGTTGATGGAAATATTTAATAAAACATTCCCTGATTAATAATCAATAAACTAAATATTGGCTAACTTGAGCATTTGGAGATCTCCTAAAAAAGGTAACATTGGGGAGCAGGCTATAGATGCATCTGGAATATCACCTCTAAAGGGGATGAACTCAATGAACTCTTGAACTCACAAAGAAACTGTACAAATTATAGCTACAAATTATAGCTGAAGTGAAGGGAATTGTATCAGATGACAGTATAAATTATGGCCGAAGTGAAACTCATAAAAGGGAATTGCATTAGATGACAGTACAAATTATAGCTGAAGTGAACTCCTGAACTTGGGTGAAGAAGCTATGTAAGATGTCTCTGTAAGGATGGAAAAGCCTGGTACAACCAGGTCAGAATGGTTTTTAAAAAAAGGACATCATGAGCGTTTGGTTTTAAGGGTTGTCAAAAAGGGTGCTGATGTTAGCAAGTTTGCGTGGGTGAAAAGCCCCTGAAAAATGTGGAGAACACATAACAAGCAGTTAAAATAAACAGTACAAATTTACAACAGAAAATCAGTTCTACAGGGAGATTCACTCGAAAGAGGCCCCGAATATTCTGTTTTAACTCCTGTTAGGATGAAGCAATCTGAACCAAAGAAATCCGCTACATACCTTGACATATGTGTAATCGATTGCATTGATGCAATGCTGGAAGTGATCTCCAAGCACATTTCGATGCGGCGCTTCACGTTTCTGAATGTATCGGCAAGCATTAGAAAGGTTAAACGTCATGACGACTGTCCGGCGCCACCTCATCACTCCGATGCAGGGGCATCCCAGCTTGTTTGAAGCTCCATATACTGAGGAGCACATTGCACACTGTTTCGTTCAGATTGCTTTGTCCTAGAGAGAGTTACTACAGAATATTCGGGGCCTCTTTCGAGTGAATAACAATGAATGAAGCTAGCTTGTTTTGCTGGTGTTATTGATCGTACTCCAGACATTGAAAGAGCTATATTAGAGGAACTTGCAGGCGGTTTATAAGGGCTTATCCTTGTTAGCACTGCAATAACCTGCAAGTTTAACAGGTTTTCCCCAAATGTGTATTCTCAAGATGAAAGCACAACTGACCTGGTGACCTGTAAAAGATGTAGTCAATTTTGTTATTTTGATGTACATTGTTTTTTACGTTTCTTAATTATTTAAGTGTAAATAAATGTCATGTCAAATTTACATTCTTACAAATGATGATTGCAGTGTTCAATCAAAAAGTGAACTTCACTGACTAGCGCATATGTAAGTGTGCTATCTGAGTAAATTTAAAGTGTTAAAGTAACTGTCTGGCAAAAGACTACATTCACAGCCTGACCACCCCAGCTATACCCCAAATAAAGACATTTGTTATCTGACATATATTTGGTTTCACACTGGACCCACAAGGCTAATGTAAGTGTCTAAACCAGTTTAGTTGAGGTAAAAGGGGACAGCTGTGCAATCAGTTTGATTCAATTATGTTTTTTGTCACGCCTCCCTCTGGCTGACAGCTGACACAGCCACCTCAGACTACAGTTCCCAGAACCTCTCGCTGGGTCACATGACTCAGGACTCAAACTGATCCACCTATCAACGCTCTTCATCACCGGACCTCTGAGTACACACGCCTGTTTCCCCAAGTATATAAACTACCTGTCTGTAAGGACTTTTTTGCGAAATATAATCTCCCTGTTGAGCGTACCAAGCGTTCCTTTGTTGTCTGTCCTCTCCTTTTTGTGTATGACCTGTATCTCATTTATGACCTCGATTTTTGCCTTGCCCTCATGCTCAGCTCTGGATCTCTGCTTTTCGACTTTTTGCTTCTGTTTTTCAACTGTGCTTTTGGATCAACCCTCTGATATTAAAATTCTACTAACTTGGAGCAAAACACAATCTGAGCAGGAACTATTCTACTTGATTGTCACCATGTGAAAGGTTTACCACTGAGCAAAAACACTTGAATTTAATTATCAATGCAAGACCTGTCAACAATTCATGCTATGTTGTGTCGATTTAGAGTGAAGAAGGGGTGCATTATTCTGGTTGTGGTGAATCTCAGAACAGTGTGATCTTTCTATGTAATAAACACAAACACTCTTCTGTTAAATCATCAATGCAGAACATTCACTCTGCACACCAAAAAAAATCTAGTAAAATAGCTTGTAAATAATAATCACAACCATAAAAAACAGTGACTGTGGTCTGAAGCCATTATACTGTTATTGAAATTCGTGGTATCAAAATGCTTATGAGAGAAACATGTATTTTAGTGTGTTTGCGTGTTTACTAGCATATAACATCAGCATTTTATACACACCTTGTTTTGTAAATGTTGTTGTCTTTATTGTTATTGTTTGTGCTCCCTGCTCCTCCTGTCTCATGATACTTCAGAAACCTCAGAATGAACCGCTCACATGACCACACTGAAAATGGAAGAGTGAGAACAGAGAGAGAGAGAGGAGATGAACGTAACAGAGTGCCGTCCTTCAGCTAAACAGGATGTGTGAGGTTTGTGTGAAGTTTTTCTATGAACTGAAGCAGAAAAAAATATCTGCCTGCAGCTGCTTCCTGTCTCACCTATGAGTTATTTACTCAGTGTTGATGATCTTTAATCTATTAGTGTTTGTGTCTCATTAAATGCACAAAACCTTTAACATAATATAAGGATCATCAATTTTAATTTTCCTGAACACTAAAATCATTCAAATGTTGGGAATTGTAATACATACTACAATCTAATAAACCTTCACAGATTTCAAATAATTAGGAGGAAAAGTTAGACGTGTCAAGAACGATGAACAGTTGAAGCATACAACATTAATATGATAATAATACAGGGAGATTCACTTGAAAGAGGCCCCAAATATTCTGTAATAACTCTCGCTAGGATGAAACAATCTGAACAAAACAACATGCAATCTGCTCCTCAGTATATAGAGCTTCGAACAAGCCTGGATGCCCCTGCGTCAGAGTAATGAGGTAGGCGCCGGACAGCCATAGCGAATTTTAACCTCCGTTTGCAACTTCCGGGTGCAGACCCCCATACCCCTTCATATGTCTGTCAGAAAACAGAGATCACTTCCAGCATCACACGTAATGCAATCAATTACACATGCAATCAATTACACCTTTGGTTTTAACTCCTGTCAGGTGTCTAATGGCAGAAAGGTCTTAGCAGAGGTGCCAGACTAAACCTACCATCGATATTGGCCAGCAGCAAAATAGGATAATGCCATTGCTGGATCGTCAAAGAGATGACCATGGCAAGACATCAATTCAACATCTCAGAAGAAGGAACTGTCAGATCACATCTATCCTTTTTAAGAAAACCGCATGGATAGACACAACAGAATGATTGTCGAGTGCCAGAAGATGGGACCCAATGGTCAGAATGCACTCAACTTACTACTAAGTAAGAGCTGATGATTCCTCCGAGTACAGCTTTTTTGTATGTGGCTAGATTGAGGCCCTCAGGAAGTCTAGTTGCTGAAGTTGACAATCAAGAAGCTGCAAAAACAAAATCACAGTAGGAATTTGGAACGCATTAAGCATGAATCACAGCAAGCTGGAAGTAGTGAAGATGGTGAAAATGGATCGTCTACACAGCAACATCCTTGGGAGCAACGAGCTAAAAGGTCACTTTCAATCAGGGGAACATCTACTACTCGGGTCATGAACAACAAAGAAGAAATGGAGAGGTTTTCATTGTCAACGAGAATATCAACAAGACTGTAATCAGATGCAGTGCTGTGAATGATCCAGTGATGTCAATCCAATTTTGTGCATCTGTTTTGTTTGAGCTTAAAAAGTTCTTTAAATGCAATCATTTTCATCTGGAAAGATCTGAATTGTCCAGGCTGTGGTGGACAAAAAACAAGCGAGACAGGGAAAATAAAGATGCCTTCGAACTTTGGTGTTGGCGAAGACTTTTAAAAGTACCTTGGACGGCAAAGGTTATATTTATTAAACTATTTATTGTGTTCTAACAAAATTTTAATAAAAGAACAACCAGAATGTGTTATATTTTAAAAGTGGTTAAGAAATCTCAGATTTAAGGCACTTACCTCCAAGCTGGCTCACGCCAGGGTCTCAAAAGTAACTGGACGACTGACTGCTCTGCTGTTGCATGGCCAGGTGTGTGTTTATTCTCTCATTATTTTACTTACAGTTCAGCTGATAAAAGACCTAGAAAGATCTCAAGTGTGGGGTTTTTTGCTTTTAACTCTCAAAGTCCAAAGAGCTTCACTGCTCAGAGTTACTACAATGGGTTTAGCAAAAACATTTAAACCTCTAGTAAGCCAAAATGGGAAAAACCAGATTGGAGTCTATAAAAGCCTCTACAGTTCTGGAAGAGCATCTTAAGGACAGATGAGTCAATGATTAGCATGTATCAGAATGTTGGGAAGAGAAAAGTACGGATAAGGGAATGAGCTGCTCATGATCCAAAGCATACAACCACATCTGTCCAGCATGGTGGAGGTAGTGTTATGGTCTGGGCATTTATGGCTGCCAGTGGTTCATTTGTATTTATTGATGATGTGACTGCTGATAGAAGCAACAGGATGAATTCTGAAGTGTACAGAGTTCAATTTTCTGCTCAGATTCAGGCAAATGCTTCAAAACTCATTGAACGGCACTTCTGGTGCAGATAGACCATGACCCAAAGCACACTGTGAAAGCAACCTAAGACTTTTTTTTTTAAGGAAAATAAGTGGAATGTTCTCTGATGGCCAAGTCATTCACCTGACCTCAATCTAGTGGACATGCATTTCACTTTCTGAAGACAAAAAAACAAAAACAAAAAGCACCCCAAAAACATGCAGGAAATGAAGAAGGCTGCAGTAAAGGCAGGTCAGAGAATCCCCAGAGAAGAAAAACAATGTCTGGTGAGGTCTATGGGTTCCAGACTTCAGGCATTCATTGACTACAAAGGATTCGCAAACAAATAGTAGAAACAAGCATTTATTTTGTAATTAGCTTTAAGTGTTGTTTATCTGATGGGGGCAGTTTTGGTGTCTACCAGGTCTTCCAGGTGGTTGTTAGGGATCCCATTTTCTCTGTAGCTATTAATCTTTTTATGATCTCCAGTTTTGGTAACTGAACTGAATAAACCATAGACCACCACTTTCATAGAGAATCTAACCATGTGGTTTGTCCTGTTATGCTACAGTTTGTGAAAGTGATTTCAGCTGCCTTCAGAGAGGTATTTGTGGTGAGCTAATTGCATTTGCGGACATCTACAGCACATACAGATGCAGCAGAGTGGCAGACAACACCAGGAAATGATGCAGAAGTTCATGTAATTCACATGTACATTGCAGCATAGACACACTGAGAGCTGCATGCTGCAGAAGATCACACACAGGTAAGAGCTTAAGCACACACTAGTGCTCAAAATGATAAAAAAGCAAAAAGAAACAAAACCTTATAAAAGAGGAGCAAGAAATGTAGTTAGCAGCTTTTAGTAGTTCTTTCAATAGTATGTTTGAATGCAGTTGTCTAGTTTAGAATTGTTTATGATTATAATATAAATAATTTGGGGTAATGTTGTACATAGTCACACATAAGAGTAACGTGACTGACTTTTCCTGTCATGAGGTAGTGCGACACCTTACAGTATACATTCTTGTAATCACATTACAGTTATCTTGAAATATATATATACATATATATACACACAACATGACATATGTTGGTGACTATTTACAAAAATAAAACATTACATTTATATTGAGCTCTTTGAATGTTCTGGTGAAGTGTTATTTAATGTTGTACTATCAGACATTATCTAAATATTATGCTAAATATTTTTATAACATAATCCATGTGCATAAGGAAGGAGAAAATCAAAATGAAAAACATCCCTTTCCAAAAAGCTCAAAAACTGATGACAAGACAGAGAAAAAGAACAGAGGACTATAGATGTCTAGGAAATTAAATCCAGTGATAGCAAAATACTAAAATGATAAAACAATAAGACAATAAAATAGCAAAAGATGCCTTGAAATAATTAAAGAATTATTAAGAATATTAATAAAACAAAGCAAACAACTAAAAATAATAAATACCGTAATGAGTAAAGTAATCTAATCCTGAGTAAGAAACAGTTTGTAATGAATTGCTTTTTGCTTTAAATACCCCTACATACCCAGAATATAAGTGTGAAGTGATGTAATACAGCGTAACCAAAGTTTTGTATAGATGCCGCTGCAGACTGTCCATTGGCATAGTCTTAAACACCCATTAAAAAGGCTGTGACTGACTTTAATAACTAATGATTAAACAGGTAAGGACAAATAATATGTTTATAAATAAATCAAATTAAATTTCCACTTAATTTATGTGGCACCCTACATCAGAAAGATGAGTTATTTAATAGTAAGTAAGCTGCTATGTTTAAAAAATTAAGGCAACATTTTGCATGGATCCTTCTATATTGTTAGCCCTCCCCTCACCTGAAGTGAGCTCAGTGTATGTAGCAGGCGCCAGAAAAACCCATACAGAATTAGAAGTTATGGACGGTTAGTGCGCTAGCATATGCTGACAGCAGGTATTCTCGGGCTGCTGCACACAATGTCCCACCATACTGAACCCTTATACCCTTCATGCCTCAGGGTAGGCCACTTCTGTGAGGCTCTAGTTACCCATGCAGCAGTTGTGCATCTAGTTCACTGCGAAGAGAGACTAGTGGTCCTGGAAGCCTGGAGCAACTCCATGCTGTTGGCACCACCATGCTTTGCAAGGAATACAGCTAAGCTGCCTCCAGATGGTGGAGAACTGAGGTTCTGCTGTACTGACTAAATGGTTGGACTCATTTTCTGAGAACTTGGCTCAGCTAAGAGCATTGTGATGTAGGCTCGGACACTGAGGACCTCTGCTCTCCCCTGGAGTGAGCTCAGTGTTAGGAAAGAGCTTAGCTACCGAACTAACAGTGTGGATGTGCTTTCAACACAGGTGTCGCATGCAGATTTTTTTGAATGATTTTGTTTCAGCCAGGTGGCTAAGTGCTCAGTACTCCAGTCCCCACTCAGGGCCTGCTATGGGGAGTGTTACATTCTGTTCAAGGCAGCATCAAATGAAGGTTTCCCACTTGATTCTGCCCAGGACTATAAAGGAGTGCTCAGCTTATTTCAGAGGCTCAATCTGCCTCTGCATCGTGGGACTCAAGCAAAGACGGGCAGGTTCCTACAACAATGCCAGCAAATGACATACAGTGCTGTGGAGGTTATCTTGGCTATGCTTGAACTGGGCACTCCAGTGGGCCACACTCCAAGAACCAACACCCTTTCAAGTGCACATCCAAGCGCATGCTTGTGTGTCAGGATTTTATTGCTGAGTTTTCCACCACCTATCAATCTGGCCTGCATAAGCCCAGAATTAGCACAGTGGGGTGAACATGTTGTTTATTTAGTGGCGATGGTGTTTAGATGTTGTGAAGAAAAACTCCGCCGATACTGAGTTGCCAGTAAAAGATTTATTACATAGTAAAACAGTATCATATCAAGCACTATAGAGTACCTGAGAGAGGATCTGTGCCAATTCTAAATGTCCCCTCCCGAACAGACTGACCAACAGCATATATATATGGTTCTTGTTGTTGAAACAGGAGACAGAGCATATGGTTCTTTTTAACATGACCTCATCTATTTGAACCTAAGAGACCAAGGGCCCCCCAATTCACATTCCTAGCCCCTGCACAAACAGAGCACACAGGGAACTCCTAGATACTACCACCTCAACTTATTGAAAGAGTGTTTTTACCTTCTTCTATCAAAGGTTTCTTTTTAAAATATACTTCAAACACTTAGCTCTATGGTGGATGCAGAGGCCAGGTGTGACATTCATGACTGGAGTTTCTCCAGCTATGGCTGTGGCCCTTAGGGACACCTCAAATTGGTCATTGCACAGAGATCTCCCCCTACTCTGAAAGTATATGTTGGCACTCTCCTGAGCCATCTGGCACCCAGCAGTGGCCCATTTCTGGGCTCCCACAAGCTGATTGAGGCCTTCTTATGTGGGGTAGGAGACTTTGCTCCCTGCTCAAACTGACTGATGAGGGAGCTCCTCATGGTGCTGGACTATATGCTTAATGTGGCAATAGCAAGGGCATATGTGAGCTACACACATTACTGGTCCTGTGTCCTTAGTGGAGTCCAGACAATGGGAATGTGGCAAGTGTGAATCTGGCAGCTCGTATGTCCTGTTTGGGCATTAACATCTCTGCTACTGTGAAGATACAAATTGTTGACATCTGTGCAGCAGCCACATGGTCTATGCCCTGCACCTTTTTTCAATTCTATAAGGTCAGTATGGCATTGCCGTTGCACCTGATGCCAGCTGTTCTGTCTTGTATCATGGGATGATTCTAATGCACTCCTTATGATAGTGTGGGCACAAGTCTTCGACTTGGTAAGAACCACCCTGATGATCAGGAGTTACAACACATAGTGCTAGTTAGAAATGTAACCGTGGTTATGTGAGTAGTGGATGACAGCCAGGGTTCCTGGTCACTCAGAGTGCATGCGAAGATCCAGGTCCCTGAGGAAGTCAGCAGCAAGGAGATCATATATATATGACTTCTTGTGCAGGGATCAAATGGTGACTCATTTGGTAAACAACCTCTCAGTCTGAGCTGCATATGCAGGAAACAACCACTTGGTAAGAAGTAACCCTGGTGGTCATTCACTATTCAAATAACCACAGCTATATTATATAATTATATTTTATATTTTAAGTGGTTTAGGTAGGTTCAATATACTTAAAATGACAGAAAGTTGAGTCAGCTCAAACAGATCCATGTAAGCTGGTGCCTTAATTTTTTAAACACTTTTAACACACACTTTTGTGTGGCAATTTCTGGAATTGTGAAGTTACAAAAAGGCTGGCTTCTACAAGAGGACAATGATCCAAAACACACCTCAAAATCCAGCATGAGCTACTCCAATAAAAGCACTCCAGAACTAGCAAGCAGTGGGTTGCTACAATATTAAACCACAATTGGTTAAATAGATTATTAAATGCCTTTCCCAGCAAGTTCAGCAGAAGCTCAAGAACACTTCAAATCCACTTAGTCAAATAATTCATTATAATTTTGTAACAAAATAATCTGTTTTTCACTCGTCAACCAATCACCTTTAAAAAAACAACAGATGCTATTTCTATTCAATTTCTCCAAACTATACATCAGTATGCATCCTTTTGTTTTTTTTTAAAACATGGTTTCACAAAGTTAAACACTGTTAAAATAAACAATAATCATAATAAAAGAGAAAAGGTTTTCAAAAGTTTTCTAGAATACAGCATGTTAGAAGCGTTGGGCTTCTCAGAAAAACATCATTAGATATTAATGGATGTCTATGGAACATGTTTAAGTGACATGTTTAGTGTTTTATGGGACATGTTTTTCACTTCAAACAGGTGATGAATCTTGCAACAGTTGCAAAATTAGCGTCAGCAGCATCAGCTGTTTTTGCTGGCACATCCCTGTTCGGCACCACTGTTGAGCAAATGTCCCGGAACAAAGACACAGGCAGAAATGTCACCATTAAAATCACCAATAATAGCAAAACATTCACCTTAACAAATCCAAGATAAGTACAGATGAGTCAGTGAGTGTCTCTCAGACTGAAATGGGCTTCTGGGTTATTAACCTGCAGAACTCACTGTCACTGGAAACTTTCTGGATTAATTACAATCACAACTTTACCCAGTTTGATAAAGCACAACAAAGCAACAGTGAACACAGAGAGAATGTTGAGGAAACCTGGAGGCATTTTAATAAAAACAGCATTAAAACTAGGAAAATGCATGCTCTGAAGATGCAAGTGATTATGCAGCTTAAGCAATTCTCAGAAGGCTGCTAGGGTGTTGCTAGGTGGTTGCTATTGTCTCCCATGTGTTTATTAGGGTGTTGATAGGTGGTTGCTCAGGTAGCTTTAGTGCTTGCTAGGGTGTTGCTAACTGCCAACGTAATTACCTGGGTGTTTAAAGGTGGTTGCTATGTCATTGGTCATTGGTAAGTGGGCAGTGCCATGTTGCTGGGTGGTTGATAGTGTGTTGGAAGGTGGTAACTAAGATGATTGCTAGTGCTAGGCTGTTGTTGTTATATTCCAGGTGGTCAGTAAGATTTTGCTTGGTGGTTGCTATGGTATCACAGATAGTTGCTAGGGTGTAGCTAGGTGGTTACTATTGAATCCCAGATAGTTGCTTGGTTATTGTTAGGTGGCCGGTATGGTATCTTATGTGGTTCCCAGGTTGTTGCTCTGTGGTTGCTATAGAATCCCAGATGGTTACTAGTATGTTGCTAAGTGCTTGCTATGGTATCCTAAATGGCTCTTAGGGTGTTATTGCAGATGGTTCCTACTGTGTTGCTATGTGTTGCTACTGGTTGTTAGGGTTTTGCTTGGTGGTTATTATGGTGTTCAAGGTGGTTAGTGGGGTTGTTGCTAGGTGGTTGCTGTTGTATTCCAGTTGGTTGCTATGGTACCTCTGGTAGTTAATAGGTTGTTGCTAGGTAGTTGCTATAGTTTTCCAGGTGGTTGCTAGGGTGTTGCTAGGTGGTTGCTTGTGTGTCCCAGGTGGTTGCTAAGGTATTGCTAGGTGGTTGCAATGTTATCCTAAGTGGTTACTTGGGATGTTGCTAAGTGGTTGGTATTCCAGCTGGCTAGATGAATATGGTATTCTAGGTGGCTGCTACAGTGCTGCTAGGTGGTTGCAAGGTTTTCTGAGATAGCTTCTAGGGTGTTGCTAACCGAAGGTGAGGATGTTACTATGTGGCTGCTAGTATTGTCCAGGTGGTTACTAGGTTATTGCTTAGTAGTTGTGTTTTTTAGTGGTTGCATTTGTGTTCTTGGTGACTGCTAGATATCATTACACGGTTGCTATGGTATCCCAGATGGTTCCTAGAGTGTTGGTAGGTGGTTGTTATTGTGCTCCAAGTGGTTGCAAGGGTAATGCTAGGTGGTTGTTTTAGGATCCCAGGTGGTTACTATGGTGTCCAAGGTGATTTCTAGGGTGTTGCTAGTTGGTTGCTAAGGATTTCAGGTTGTTTCTAGGGTGTTGCTAGGAGGTTGTTATGGTATGTTAAGGGCTTTCTAAGGTGTTGTGAGGAGGTTGATATGGAATCCCAGGTTGCTTAGATGTTGCTATCAGCTACTATGGTATTCCACATGGATGCTGTGATGTTCCTAGTGTACTTGTCATTCCTATGGTGGAAAAAAACTTATTAAAAATGCATTTAACCATAGTAAAAGTGTAGGGATTTTAAGCATGCAGGGATGCTGCAGTTGCCAGAAAAACTGTGCTGTTTTCTGCTAGCGCTTAATTTCTAGATTCATTTGTTACTTTCTAAATGTACTGCAGATGCCAAAAATGGGCCAAGGGAAGGGGCAAAAGAGTGGGCTACATTTCGTGGCATCACTGACCACCTGCTCAAGGCCACATCATGAACATCTTGAAATTAGAATTCAGATGTACATGCATGTAATATTTTACTGCAAGATGTTAAAGTAATTGTCATCCAAATTTACCAAAACATTTAACTAAAATTTAGCAAATCAGATTATTAAGTTGCATCCAATCTGACACAGGAATCAAATTTAACACAGTATAAAACAGCAATAAGTAGTTCAAAAACAAGAGATTTTTGTTCAGCCTCGCACTGTCTGTCTGCCTGTTACCTGCTACAGATCTGTGTTCTACATTCTGAATTATAATTTCTCTGTCTGTATAACAGGACCCACAACATCAGTGGATACTGTCACCAACCTCCACAACCTACCATCGACCAAAAGAAGCAAGAGGAATGCTTGTTTTCCAAAACCCCTTACGCAGCCTGTGGTTCTGTCGGCGTCCTGACGTATCAAATCTGCCATGATGAACCAGACCCTGTTGGTGAGCTGGCCATCATGTTCTCTGTGCCTTATGACTACAACTGGTATGAAAACTGGTTCTGTTGATGACGATGGTCCATTCACCAGAATGAAAGGTACAGGGGAAGTCATAACATATTCTAGAGAAGGAGCTCTGATGAAGGGAACAATGTCTGCTGGAGGTCAGTCGATTATTAAGGTTGAATTGTGGGATGAGGGTCAAGCTGCATGTACCAAAACTCAAGAGGCAAACTAACCCAGATTCAACACATACAGTACAGTGCAAAAGTCAAAAGGCCATCTAAGCTCTCCTGGAGGAAGTCCAGTATTAACAGTTACCATCCAATACGTAATTGATCAGTCCTTCATTACATGGTGATGAACAAATCTATGGGATGAACTGATTATCATACTGATTTTGATTAGTATTACAAAAGCAAAATACGTTGTGTAGCTCTGTCGTGTATTTATGAAAAGCTCTATGGATCCTGAATATTGTCTTTTTCTGGTCTTTTCTCTGCCTGTTATGACTCTTTCATTCAACATTGCTTGCTCTACATTGAGACACATTATTAAAGAGATATTAATAAACTGCTGTTTTCTTCATTATGAGTTATTGAGTATCTGTGTACATGGTCATAACCAGCGTGAGGACACTGAGGTCCAGCCCTCCATAGTTTCTAAAGGAATCATGACATTCAGACATTCTCATAATGAGACTGCTACACTACACAGAGTGACTCTGACTTTGATCAGGTGCGCAGTACACACACTGTAGGCTAACATATGACATCACTACGATATAAACACGAGCGTTCATGAGGGCAGTTACAGATTAAGCTTGTAAAACGTAATCCGTAATGTTGCTGGCTTCTCAGTTTAGACTACAGGCTCTGTAGTTCATCATTGTAGTGAACAAATGAGAACTTAATGATAATTTAAAGTTGTTGAATTGTGTCATAATATACTACAACAAGTATGAGAGAGTTCTCTGTGAACTAACACACTGATGGCACAGTAGAGCAGCAGAGCAGAGATTATACAGAAGCTGTGAAAATTTAAAAACTGCCAAATTCATTAATTTATCTGCCTTTATAACATATTATTATGTTAAACAGCCAAAAAAATTCTAGCATCACTTTTACAATTTCGTCCATTAAAGCAAATAAATAGCCAAATAAATAAATAATAAACTGGTGTGACATGCTAATTGTTAGTAACTTAGCTGCCCAGCAATTTTTTTCACCGATGCTAAGTGCTAGCATTTTTAATACAGCAGTGAAAAAGAAAATGGCAGTAAGATTTGAGGTTTTTAAATGGATGAAATTGAACATGTGAAATAAACAAAATACTCATTGCTTCTGAGTTCCTCTCTAAAACCCGAACACATCTGTAACAGCTGCACAAACCCAACAGTCCTTTCAGCACTTTATTTACAAACAACTGATCACAGTAAACATCAGTTAAAAGCTCTTTAAACAGCACAAGGTCTGTTCTACTGATTAAAGCGATCAACTTAAGGGCATCACACACTAGATGCATGTTTTCAATGGAGATACACACCGACACAGTGCTTTGATGCAAGCTAGCGCTCCATGACTCCAAGCACTGCGCGCCACGCAGCATTTCAGCATTACTACATTAAAGACATATCGAAACCATAGAAAGCGCAGTAGACTGCATGTAGTTTAAAATGTACACAGAGAAAGGCAACCAGTCTTTTAGATAAACAGCCAGACGGTAAGTTAGCTCAACTAACATTACTAGCCTGGGCTTTTTCAGCTCATATCTTTCAGCTCCAAAACAACAAGCCTGTGAAGTGGTACTAAAAGGATGCCAAGCATTATAAATGATGCTGAACACTTTATTTCATTAAATTTATATTTCTACTGTGTAAACATGAACTTGAGCCTGCTGTTTTGGGGCTCTTCCTGTCCGTCTTCTATTGTAGCGCACTGCTACATGACACTACGCAATGCTGTCCAGTGTGCGACAGCCTTGATGGTGTTTGAGTCACACCTGTCACATGTCACGCCTCCCTCCGACTTTGATGACTCCCAAAGTGCCAGAATTCCCCGCGAGGTCATGTGACTCTGACCTCTCAGGCATCAGACTATCATAAATTTGCCTCATCTACTGATTTGTCTAACCTGTTCTTAGTTCTGTTTCTCATTCTTTGCAAGTAAAGATGGGTGGTGGCTCAACCCTTTGTGCCAAATATCATGAGAGAATTGTCAACCAGCTTGAAAAGAACATTTCCCAGTGCAAGATTGTAAAGAATTTGGGTCTTTCACATCTTCCATACATCATGTTTTGAAAAAATTCAGGGAATCTGGAGAAACCTCAGTCTGTGTAGAGCAATGCCAGAAGCCAGTGTTAGATGTGCATGACTTTCAAGCCCTTAGACAGCACTGCATGAGACACTGTCATGCTACTGTGCTAAATTTAGCCACATGGGCTCAGAAGTCATCACTCAACACAGTCTGCTGCTGCATCAAGATGACATTAGTTCGTTCAATTAATTTTGAGTCCATACAAATTGGTGGGGCTATGTATGAAAATGTTTGTCATTCCTAATTCACACAGGTTGGATGTAAATACCTTCAAATTAAAGGCGAAAGCCCTCTGAGCTCATATCCATTGTTTTATTTCACCTCCAATGTGCTGTGATAGACAACATAAAATAATAGCTTTGTCGATGTCCAAATGTTTGTACACCTGACTCTACAGGTTAATAATTAAAGAAAAAAGCAGAAAACATGTTTAAGAAACAATTACTCAGAAGCCTCAGCAGCTAAATCTAATATCAGCTGTTTGAGTGTTCAGTGAGTCACTCTTTAACTTTATTCCAGCTTCCATTCTTTTCGGGAGACTCACTTTCAGTTTCTCAAAGAATCTGCAGACACGCCTCCAAAGTTCAGTCTTAGAAGTTGGTTGATGATTTTCTGAAGTAATCAAACACATTCAGTGGTGTTGAGGTCTGGACTCTGGGGTGGTCAGTCCATTGTTCAGCTTCTTTGTTTGATGTGTCTGTCTCCTTTTCTCAGTGAGGTTCTTCTTGACACCTACACATTCTTTCAGACCCACAGCGCTGAGTCGTCTTCTCACTGTGGGAGGATGGACAGAAACACCTGTGGATGTTTTCAGATCTGAAGCAGCTTGATTTTCTCCTCTCTCTCAGAGATGAAAGCTTTAAGTGCTGTTTATCTGATGGGCACAGTTTTGGTGTCTACCAGGTCTTACGTGTACTTTGACTTTGTCTATTCCTATACTTAGGGACTATCTTATATGCAGTCTCCTCACATATATCTCCATTTTAGATGCACATAAGAAGACTGATATGACTGACAATTGAATACATGCTAGAGTGGTCTCTGACCTTTTGACTGTAGTGTACAGTTTTTTTTTGGATTGCAATGCGTTGGCACTATTTTCAAAGTGAAACTGACCGTGTGGTTTGTCCTGTTATGCTAAAGGTAGTGAATGTGTTTTCAGCTGCCTGCAGAGAGGTGTTTGTGGTGAGCTGAGTGTGTTTGCACCTAGAGATGCAGCAGAGTGCCAGGAAACAAGGCAGAGGTTCATATAACTCACATGCACACTTCACCATAGACACACTGAGAGCTTCAGGCTGTGGGAGATCACACTCAGGTAAGAGCTGAACCACATATAAATACTCAGAAAGGAAAAACAAACAAAATGATGCTTAAATTGAGGTGCAAAAAATGTAGTAAGTAGCTGTTAGTAGTTTGTTTCAAAAATATGTTTAAACACAATTCAAACAGCAAAGCTTAGGTGTGATCAATGCAGAGAGTTTTTAAAATTTTAAAAGAAACACAGTACAGTTACATGACCACTGTTTCCTGTAATGATGTAATGTATCCCTGTAATCACATTTTTAATACAGTTTTATTACTTTGTGTTACTAAAGTTAGTCATACATGTCTAACAGAGCAATATTAGTTCCATGCGATACATTTAAAGCATAAGCGTCCTCTATATACACTCTGTAAACTCAACAGTCTGTTGAGTCATCTAATTCCACTAACTGAGTGTCACAGGTGGAGCGAAAAGCCACAAAATGACAACAAAAGACAAAATAAAAGTTCAGTCTTCGAAGTTGGTTGCATACAAGTAAAAACAATAAACTAAAATAATCAACAGACTAAAAATAATGCCGTTATATTAATTAACTGATCTTTAATGAACAGTGATTAAGCAGGTAAGGACAGATAATGTGGTATAAATTTTCTAATGAAATGTTTTAGATTTGTGTCTAATATTGTAATACAGCAAGAAAAATTGATAAGGTTAGTTATTCATCTGAGTGGCTTCCAGAGTTCAGTTAAGATCAGGAACAAAATGTCTTCAGGATTAAAGAACACAGCCAGTTACACTGACTATATAACTAGAAAATAATTATAATGAGAATAGAATAGAATAGAATAGAATAGAATAGAATATGAACTCAAATGCTAAGAAAGTGTTAATGAAAAGGTGTAAATTATAAGAGCTTTGAGAAAACATTAAGAGAAACCTGCATACAGACCTGATAGTGGCACTGAACTGTATTGGTTGAGAAACCTGATCCTCATAACCTCATAAGATAAAGAAAATGATCATTACTGGACACTTTTGTAGTAAAGAGTGTTGTGTTATTGAAGACTTGGCTGATGGAGTTACAGAGTCTGGATCATCAGACCTTCAGATCTGACTGGAAAAGATGTTTAGATTATATGGCTACATGACTGAATTCATATTTTATAATTAATATAATTAATTAACAAAATTGACCATTAATGTAATGTAAGAAAAGGTGTGAACAATGAAAAATATTGTTGTAAATTCAGATCAGCATAATGTTTAGTTTAATCTGTTCACCTTTTTTAACCACTACACACTCTTCCTCTGCAGAATGAGGGTTTTGCTCGCTGTCGCCGCTCTTGTGGTCGTGGCCGGTGCTGCCAGTGTCTCTCTGGAGGATCTAGAGTTCAATGCCTGGAAAATGAAGTTTGGTGAGAAATCTGTTTTATTTTTAATCGTTTTTAGCGTCAGGAAAAACATAGAAACCACACATTCCTGACAAAACAAAATTTGCAATAGTTTCAGTGTTCAGTGCGTCACTCTTTACCTTTATTCCAGCTTCCATCCTTTTCAGGAGACTCACTTTCAGTTTCTCAAAGAAATCTGCAGACACACGTCCAAAGTTCAGTCTTAGAAGCTGGTGTAGGAACACGCACTTATCAAACTATGACATTAGTCCCAGTCCATCCCAATTTTGCAGAAATAAGTGAAGTATGGTGCAAAAGTCATCAGCCACTCTTGTGTTTCTACAATATTTGGTCATGATGACTATTACATGCGAGGTATTCATTTTTCAGGAGATATTTGCGACGGAATTAGATATAAAAAGAAGAGCTTTTGAAACTGGAGTTAAAATTAATTAAAAGCTACACAGAAAATGAGACTCCTAACAACCACCTGGAAGACCTGGTAGACACCAATACTGTCATCAACAGATAAACAGCAAGAGGAGAAAATCAAGCTGCTTCAGATCTGAAAACATCCACAGTTGTTAAAGCAGAACATACAAATGCAAAACCAACTTCTGAGACTGAACTTTGGAGGTGTATAAAAATATAGAAGCTGTAATAAAAATAAACAGTGGGTGATGGATTTTTTAAAGTCTTTGTAATTTCTTTGTGAAATATATTTTCTGTTCTTTCCTATTGCTACAAAAATTAATAATTGAATAACTTGTACATGTTGGTTGTTTTAACTGGAAATTAAATAAATAAAGGGTGGTGAATGTCTAAAGGAATGTCTAAAAATAAAGGTTTCTGAATGTCACCTGTCTGAGAAAAAAAGTGGTACATATGTCAGATATGTTGAGCACCTCAATAACTGGATGGGACAAAACTTTCTGCAGTTGCATAAAGATAAAGATTCAAGAGCCCTAAAATCTAAAGAACTAGTACGTAACCTTGGTGTACTAAAGGACTCTGATCTCAGTTTTAGCAGTCATGTCAAAGCAGTTACTTCAGCTTTTTATCACCTTAAAAACATCAACAAGATCAGAGATGTTCTGACTAAAGCAGACCTGGAGAAACTCATCCACGCCTTTATTTCCAGCAGGATTGATCACTGTAATGGTCTCCTAACTGGACTCCCAATAAAGACAGTCAAACAGCTTCAGCTGATTCAGAATGCAGCTGCCAGAGTCTCACTAGGAGTAAAAGAAGGAATACCCCCCCTCTCCATTCTTAAATCCTTACACTGGCTACCAGTCTGTTCCAGAACAGACTTTAAGGTGCTGTTACTGCTCTATAACTGTCTTAATGGTGCAGGAGCAGCGTATATATCTGATCTGCTACAGCGATAAGAGCCGAGCAGAACTCTCAGATCATTAGGAACTGCCGAAGGTGAAGACTAAACATGGAGAAGCAGTGTTAAGCTACTATGCTGCTCTTAAATGGACCCAGTTGATAGAGAACATAGAAGAGCCCCAACACTGGACACTTTAAATCTGGCCTGAAAACATTCCTATTAGTGCAGACTTTAGCTCAATTTAAACACTGTTAGCTCTACTGCACTTCTCTCCTCTAACACCACTCTATTAGCCTCATTTCATTTTTAATTTGATTATTAATTCATTATGTAATGTCTTCTCTTTTAAAATGTTTATTGCTTATTTTAAATCTATTGTATATAGCAATGTTTTAATCATGTTTTTCATTTCTTCTATTCTTTTTCTAATCTTTTTTCATTTGAATTACCATTGTATTTTCTCATTTGTAAAGCACTTTGATGCAGCAGTGACAGCAGTGTATGAAATGTGCTTTAAAAATAAACTTGCTTTTCCTTTTCTAGGTAAAACTTACCGTTCAGAGGAAGAAGAGTCTCAGCGTAAGATGATCTGGCTGGACAATCGTAAGCTGGTCCTGGAGCACAACATGCTGGCTGACCAGGGCATCAAAAGCTACAGACTTGGCATGAACCACTTTGCAGACATGGTGACATTTAGAACCAGTTATTCATTCAACCTAATGAGAAACTGTAGAACAGACTCAGTTTATATCACAATACCTACATTTAGAGTCAGTTATTCATTCAACCTAATGAGAAACTGTAGAACAGATTCAGTTTATATCACAATACCTACATTTAGAGTCAGTTATTCATTCAGCCTAATGAGAAACTGTAGAACAGACTCAGTTTATATCACAATACCTACATTTTGAGCAAGTTATATCTGTTTTAGTCTCATACCCTCTCTCTCTCTACAGAATATCCAGGAGTTTAAGGGCTGCTTGGGATCCTTCAAATGTGTCCAAGACCCGCAGCACTGCTCCATTCCTTCGACAGGCAGAGGGCGTTGCTCTCCCAGCCGCTGTGAACTGGACGAACGAGGGCTATGTGACCAGTGTTAAAAACCAAAGTATTTGTGGCTCTTGCTGGGCTTTCAGTGCGGTAAGTTACAGGCAAAGAGGCAGACAAGCACTTAAAGATAACCTGATGACTAGTTCAAATAAAAATGACTTGGAAATAAGGCGTGTGCAGATTTGACAGTGGACAGAATGGACGTTGTGTAGCTGTAAAGCTGATGTAGCCAATCTGTGGTCATGTCTGCCACCCTGTACCCCAGTGGTTCACAAATTGTGAGTGGACACAAAGGGGTCATACAAATATGAAGCCCCCTTGTTGACATTGCTTTATCATAAAAACAATGAGTGTACACAACCCATTTAAAGCATGAGAATAGGGTACCACTGCATGGCCATGATTTAACTATCTTGTCCCTTTCCCTTCCTAAATTGAGGCTGTTACTGAATTATCTCATTCACATGCAATACTATGTTTTTTCTAGGACTTAATCCTGAGGGTGTTTTCTCAATTTGTTCATATCTTCTTAAATTCTCCTTATATAACATGATACTCATATGTTTCACATCAAAATGCTCCATTATCTTCATCACTTACTTCAGCAGCTGTAAACTCTCTGCACGCCATTTCACATGTCTCCGATGTGGACTGAAAGAAGAATGAAGGGTTTCCAGCATGATGGGTCAGTCCTTAGTGATTTCCTGAGCGTCCATTGGTCAGTTTCACACAGAACGTAGACGGACACATGAGCCCAACAGTTCCACACGGTGAGAGGCAGATGATGTGTTTCTCAGCCCCTCTTCATAGGCTCATAACTCCGGATGTGAGTCATGTATGATCTCGTAATAAGATGGAATGGAAAGGGCGACTCTACAGATTCAGGAAATGTTTGAACTGCATTTTTGTGCTGGATTATCACAAAGATACAGACACAGATATAAAAACACTGAATTTAACATGCGGACAAGTCCATGGACCCCAGAGGGTTTATTAACTTTCATCAACTTACTAAGTCATGACTAAGACATAATTATCTTTCAGAGGTCTCACAAAGTTTTGGCTATTTATGGCTTAATTATCTTGTTCTCACATCTTACTAAGTTTGGTTTGTGCTTAATTATCTTGTTCCCATGCCTTACTAAGTCATGGCTATGATTTAATTATCTTTGCCATGCCATCTCTTTGTTTTAGGCGGGAGCGCTAGAGGGTCAGATGTTTCGGAAGACGGGAAAGTTGGTGTCCCTCAGCGCTCAACAGCTGGTGGACTGCTCATGGATGGACGGAAACAGTGGCTGTGGAGGTGGATATGTAGAGAGTGCCTTTCAGTATGTTTTAAACAGCGGAGGTATGCAGTCCGAGGACACCTATCCATACATGTCCAGGGTGAGCTCAAACTCATGATTAGGGGAGGCTTGAATGGGCAGTGGATCACTATTACTATCAATTTGTGTCTTAAATTGTGCTGTCTATGGCTATAACCCTCTAAGACCAAACATATTACTGCTGACTACAACCCCAATTCCAAAAAGGTTGGGACGCTGTGTAAAATGTTTTTAGTAAATGTACATGTTTAAAGAAAAGAGGAGACTTGAAAGTGTTGGCTAGCTTTAAAAGTTTTTGAATGGCAAGTATGCTGGCTAGTGCACTAGCATTATAGCTGAAGCTGTCACCTAATCTAGCTGAAGGTTTAATCTGTTACAGAACACATTGCTTTACAACTTATCGAAATTTCAGATAGACCAGCTATTATGCTAACTAGCGAGCTATCTAGCATTTGGACCATACAGACTACAGACTAGCCAATTGTTTCAAATTGTTTTGCTTCTTTTCTTTATACAGTGCATCTACCACATATAATGATTTGTTCTTTCCTTCAGACTAAAAATGTTTTCATAACGAAAATCTCCTTATTTTCATTTTGAACCTCGCAGGTTTTTAGGAAGGGGTTTAATTTTGCACAATGCGATGTCTGCAGTTAATAACAAGACTAAACAAAAATCTGGACTAGAGACTCAAGACTCGACTCTCACTCGTGTGAATCAACTTTTGAACATCTCTGCTAGCCACCCAGCAACCTATTCTGATTTTTATTGTCTGTCCTCAGGAGGGGATATGCAAGTTTAATCCACGGAAAGTGAGTGCCATCTGCGGAGGCTTTTCACGCTTGTCTGTCGCAGATGAGATCCTGTTGCAGAAAGCCGTGGCTGCAATCGGACCCATTTCTGCAGCCATAGACGCCAGCCCAAAAAGCTTCCCGCTCTATCAGTCAGGTAACCAGAAAAACACAAATAGTCCTCATCAGTACTCATTGACTCAGGCTGGTGTTCAAGACAAGTGATTTTGAATGTATGTTGTTCAGTGAGATGTTGTTTTACAGTGAAGTATATTTGCCTGTTTTAGAGAAATATTCTCCTTCACACTCTTTCTCTCTCTTTCTATCTTTCTCCCTCTTTCTCTCACTCTCTCTCTCTCCGAGTTTAAAGAGTGGGTGAATCTGACCCTTGAATGAAACCAAGGATGCTGATAGTGATGTGTAACATGTTAACGTTATAAGGTTCAGGGCAGGTTAAAAACTATTTCGGGCCTGGAAGCCCAGGCCAGGCCATGCCATGCTCATTACCATATGCTGACTGAGGCACACGTCCACCTGCAGGCGTACGTAGGTGAATTTGCTGTGGGTTGAGCTGATGATTACAAGCCTCCCTGTGTTATTCCTACTTGTTCAGGGTTGGTCTGACATCTAAGCTTCACCCAAAACCGAATAAATCTTAAACTGTCTGATTGCAGGTGTGTATGATGAGCCAGCTTGCAGCAGCACTAAAGTGACTCACGCTGTGCTGGTTGTTGGTTACGGCACTGACTGTAGTGGACGGAAGTACTGGCTGGTCAAGAACAGGTAAACAAACAAAAAACCTGCTGGAAGACAATTCTAGTAAATATGGCCTGGTACTCAAAAAGACAAAAAAAAAGACTTGTTTCTGAGCTTATTGAGATTTGAGAATACACAATCAAACATTATAGAAATGTATCAGTACCGAGCATATGTTCAACGAGTAATTTGAATATTTTTAGTTTTAGTTGATTTGACCCTAACAAAAAAATTTAAATGAAGCATTGAATGTGGTTTTGACCCTAAAAAAGTGAAAAAAAATGTAGCAAATAAATATGTATGCTGACACACTTATGCATTATACAAGTAAATAATGACAGCCCTAATGTTATACTAATGATTTTTTAATCATTTATTACAGTTAATTTCTGAAGAGGTGCTTAATTTTGCCATTATATGCCAATGAATATAAACATGTTCTGCATTTACCAATTTTTACTATAGAAATGATGTTTCCCGTTTTTAAAAGTATCAGTATTGAAATCCATACAGTATTGTATCACCCAGCCCTCATCCAAACTGACTGGTTAAAACCCATTCTATTTTACAGCTGGGGTACTCAGTGGGGTGAAAGAGGCTACATCAGGATGTCCAGAGACAAGGATAACCAGTGTGGTATTGCCACACGTGCCATCTACGCAGAGGTTTAAAGGTATATCATCATTACAGTGGCTCCAGTGCCAATCCACAGAGTTTTGTTCTAACTGCCCTTTTTTAGACACTTAAGCCTTATTTTGAAAGAAGAATAATACTACCAGAAAACTACTCAAATGTCATGGGAGCATTCTAATAAATACCCTACTTTTTTGGACTATTTTCATGGGTCATAATTTTTAAACTAGAATGCATGGCCTGTACAGGAAAAGCCACAAAATCTGCCACAAAAGATGTCATTCACAAACATACTAGCGCACACATTTTAGCAACCACCAGGATACCCCAGCAACAGCCTAACAATACCTTAGCAAAAACCTAGGATACCACTGCAATGACCAAGCAGCACCATAGTAACCACCTGAGATACTAGAACAATGGCCTAGCAATACCTTAGTAACCACCTGGGATACAATAGCAATGGCCTAGCAACACCTTAGTAACCACCTGGGATACCAAAGCAATGGTCTAGTAACACCTTAGCAATGACCTGGATATGCTTGCAACACCTTAGCAACCACTTGGGATTTCATAGCAAAAAGTTTGTCAAGACAACTTAAAATTAATTTGCAAGCTTTCCCCTTCTTGTTTTTATGTTTCTTCATTCATAAGCAATTTGCCTTTATTTTTTCCTTTAATATTCTTTTTTCTTTTATTTACGTAAAGCAAATTGTGTTTGTCTATGACATGTTCTATATAAACAAACTTGCCCTCCCTCAACTATACCAATTTGTGAGTGTAAGTGAGATTCCAGCTGACCTCATTTACATAGTGGCCATTTTGCCTATGTTGCACACATGGAGGGAACAGGGTAATTAGCCAGTGAGTGCTGCAAACTGATTATCTGATAGCTAATTACCCATCTGCCATCCTCTGTATGAGATAATGGACAATTGCAACTGAGATGCTATGTCTGTATGGGGTAAACCCAGAACAAGGCCACCTCTGACCAGTGGGCCACCTCTGACCACCTGAACATAGGGCTACTTAAGGCCTGAGATTCTTGTTGCTTAGTCCTTGTTTCAGAGTTCTAGCAAACAGACAGGTAATTCCCCGTAGAAGCTCTAGAGTGTTTCTCTTGAGCTTCTTTTTTCTCTGTCACTTCTCAAGCCTGTCCTCTTTTTTGGGTTGTGTCATTCTGCCTCAAACAAAAAGAATCTCCTAAGCATGTTTTCTGTTTATCTTTTTCCTTAAACTTGCTGAAAAGCTCTCCTTTGTTTTATTTCCTGCCTTTTTTCTTTCTCTTTGTTTAAAACCCCCACAATGGTGTACTCATCACTTTGGTGGTGGTGCAATGGTTGAACACCCCCCCCCTTCTCTCTAGGTCATGGGCTCTTGGCATCCTTGTTTCTTTCAGTTAGCTTCTTACTTCCTACAGCAGGTGCTCACACCACTCCAGAATTTCACTGCGGTCCTCCAAGCCACCCTGTTCTGTCTGTAGTACCTGAGTATTCATCTTTCCCAAATCTCAGTGGCTCCGTTAAAAAAGGGTCGTTAGCTGATTACAAAGTGGAGTTCTGCATGTTAGCTGCTGAAAGTGGCTGGAATTTAGCAGCACTACTGGCTACTTTCCATCAAGGTCTACGCGAAGCTCAAGGATGAACTGTTACCTCATGACCAATCCCTGACCTTAGATGAGTTGATCGAGCTGATGAGTGAAAGATGGCCTTCATCACGCCATCAGGTCATTACGAATACCTCGTCATGCCCTTCGGACTTATGAACGCTTCAGCCAACTTCCTACAGTACATCAATTAAGTCCTGAGGGAGGCAACTGACCACTATGTGTTCGTCTACCTTTACAGAAAGACTATGGACAAGCATGTAGCTTATGAACGAAGGGTCCTCCAACTGCTCTTGGAGAACCACCTATTTGTTAAGCTTGAGAATTCCCTGTCCCAAGCTCAGTTGATCCCTGTCCTGGGTTTTTTGGTTTCTCAGAATTGACTGAGCATGGATTCTGCTAAGATCCAGGCTGTGGTTGATTGACTACACTCAATATCGCTCCGTTTGGTCCAGCGCTTTCTGGGCTTCGCCAATTTCTTTTAACGATTTATAAGAAATTTTAGCACCATGGTTGCACCCCTGACTGCCCTCACCAAGAAGAGTGCAGGGCAGTTTCAGTGGAACGCTGAAGCTCAGGTCTCCACCCCCAATCCAATGGTTACACCAAGAGGGACGATCAAGATCTTGAGAGAGACCCTGTCTGGTTATCATCACTGCAGTGGTGGCTCTTGGCATCCTTGTTCCTTTCAGTTAGTTTCCTATTTCTCAAGTTGCTCTGCACTTGGATCCAACTTCTTTCAGCTCTCAGCAGTAGCTCGTTCAGATAAACAATGACCCAAGGGCCTTGAGAGCCAAGAGTTTGAAGGTTCTACCTTGCAAAGCATCTGATGCTAATTATGACATGCATTAATACTTGTGGTATTAAATGATCCATGCTTAAAAAAGATGGTTCCTTAAGGGTTTTATTTAGAATACATTCTACATTGAATCATTTCATGTTTAAAGGGTTCTTTGCATGTTAAAATGATTCTTCAGATTGATGGTCCTATTTAGAACCATTGCCTTTACTAAACATCACTTAAAGAACTATTTCTTTAAGAATGTACATGAATGCATTATCTACATTGTCTAATACATTGTATTTCTAATTACAGTACAATGTTAAGAACATCGGCAGTAATGAATTCTATTAAATTGTGTTTTTCCACAGTTTGGAGAACAAGAGAACCCTGCTGAACATCTCAAGAAGCAGGATTCAGTATGTGCAGCATCTACGTCTCTAGTTTTGCGGGGTCAGATGTGATCTTGTCATAACAACACAAATGGCAGGATAACTTAAACTTAGATTCTTAAAACGTCTGATGCAAGATTGTAGTGAAATCAGCTGCTAATAAGGATAAGGCCTCTCTAAACCCCACCCCCCAAATTGCTCCAGTCCTTGTTCTTTTAGTCTGATATATTCTAAAGCTAAAGTGGATTCTGGTTCATCTACTTTACTGTTTATTTTTATCACATGTAGCAAGTTCTCCGCACACATGATTCACAGCTACATGCTTCACGTTATTACTAAACGCTCTTCTTAAGACATCACATCTGAACCCACAAGACTGCTCCACCACTTCATCATCATGCAACAGATTACCTCAGGAATATACACACTTGAATTTATTTGCAAAACTGCAGTTCTGTCAAAAAGTCAGAAAGCTTTCTACAGTGGATGATTCCTGTTAATTTTTTTTTCATTAATGTTTTTACATTTTACTACATTTGCCTATTTTACCTTTCACATTTTTACATTTATTGATTTTCTTAATTCTGCTCCACATGAAGAAAAGGTGCTTGAATCTGACAGTGATTTAGATGAATCTGTCTTCTTGCAGAAAAGTGATGGCAGCCACAAAATCTCTTATAGTACAAAAGTACAAAATCTGTTAAATAAGCATCGCTGTGATTTATTCGTTCATAATAATGTAAAAGTGCCAAAACAATTAGAATTAAATTTCTGCATTTGCACAGATGGCTTTGATAAAGACAGTGGTGTGTATTCTTTCCAAGATCTCATGCTGCATATTTACACATTTTTAAGACTTTTCTGGGTTTTTCTGTTCTTACAGTCCAGCTCTCATAATGCTGATGATAGTACTGTAGAATAGGCTGATAGATAAACATCTATCTGAAGTACAACACTATTTTCACAAAGTTGGGATGCTGTGCAAAATGTAAATAAAAAATGCAATGATGTCCATATCAGCTAAACCCCATATTTAACTGAAAAATGTGCAAAAACAACACATCACATATGTGTGACCATCTAGTTTATTATCAACACACAGTTCAAAAGCGAGCATCTATGATGGTATGGGGGTGCATTAGTGCACATGTGTGTTTATTTATGACATCGTAAGACAGTCTGCAGCCCAGACGGTCACCCACTGAAAACATTTTGCGCTTTATGAAACAAAAAATACACCAAAGGAGACCCCGAACTGTTGGCAGCTGAAATGCTATTTCAGGCAAGAACAGGAAAACATTTCACTTTCAAAATTACAACAGCTGGTCTCCTCAGTTCACTTACAGAGTGTTGTTAAAAGAAAATACAACAAAGTGCTCAACTATTTTGAAACTTTTTGAAAGCAGCAAATTCAAAACGACCATTTACTTTTCAAAAAACAATACAATTTCTTGGTTTCAACATTTTATATGTTGTCTTTGAACTACTTTTCATTAAATATGGGGTTTATATGATTTGCACATCATTACATTCTATTTTAATTTACATTATGTAAATATGTTTTTTGGAAACAAGGTTGTACAACTACATCACTTATATGGATCGCTGAGCTGCACTTATTTCCATGGTTACACTACACTTATTTGTTTAGTTGCTATACATACATTTCTATAATTACTCTGCACCTATTTCAATGGTTACACCACACTCATTTGTATGGTCACTCTACACCCATATCTATGGCTACACTACACCCTTACCTATAGTTGTACTACACCCGTTTCTATTCTAATGCAACACCAATACGTACAAACACATATAAAATATATCCTATTTATGAAGGATTATTGAACTTTTTTATTGTCATTGTTTTTGCACTCCTTTCTTACACAGATACTGTTCAGTAAACACTTAACAGAACAAAAAGTACCATCAATTAAATTTTCCTGAGCACTGAAGCCATTCAAACATTTGGGAATTATAATAAATAATATAATCTAATAACAAAATATTGAACAGATTTTGTTGCAGATTAATGCATAAACTTGTCACAGCTTTCAAATAATTAGGAGGAAATGCTAGATTTGTCAATAATGATGAACAGTTGAAGCTGTAAGACATTATGTTGTAATAATTAATAGTGAAAAGCTCTATATATAGGAGTGTGGAGCTGAAATATAAGCATATACAAGTTTAAATAAATAATGAATATGAGCTCAAAGTGCAAACTGTCAGTTTTAATTTGAGGGATTTTACACTAAACTTGGTGTGTGTTAATATTTCGCTTACAGCTTAGCGGATTTTGATCAGAGTTGATCTCAGTTGTGGCTTTTGCATTTGGAGTTTGTAGCTGTTAACTCTTGGTATGAAATCCAAAGAGCATCGCTGCTCAGCGTGACTACAAATGGTTTACCACATGACAACATGTTGAAAACCACTCGTAAGCCTCAAAAACATGAAAACCACATTATACTCTATAAAAGGCGGTACAGTTCTGGATCACCATCTTAGAAGAGACAATGATCAAGGTTTACCAGAATGATGGGAAGAGTATGGAGAAAGGAAGGAACTGCTCATGATCCAAAGCACATCACCTCATCTGTGAAGCATGGTGGAGGTAGTGTTATGGCATGGGCATGTATGTCTGCCAGTGGAACTGGTTCATTAGTTTTTAATAATGATGTGACTGCTGATGGAAGCAGCAGGATGAATTCTGAAGTGTATAGTGCAGGGGTGTCCAATCTTACCTGCAAGGGACCAGGGTTGGTGCATGTTTTCATTCCAACAAAGCAGAATCACACATGTTCAGTTGTTTGATTGGGACAAACTGATGAAGCAAGTGGATTCAGGTGTGCTCTTGCTTGTTTGGAATGAAATCCTGCAATCACACTGGCTCTTTGTGGGTAAGATTGGACACCCTGTTATAGAGCGATGTCATCTGTTCAGATGCAGCCAAATGCTTCAAAACTCATTGGACGACACTTCACAGTGCACATGGATAATGACAACCTAAGACTTTTTAAGGCAAAGAAGTGGAATGTTCTGTAATGGGCAAGTCAATCACCTGACCTCAATCTAATGGAGCATGCATTTCAATTTCTGAGGATAAAACTGAAGGTAAAACACCTCAAGAACAAGCAGGAACTGAAGAAGGCTGCAGTGAAGGCCAGGCAGAGCATCACCAGGAAAGAAACCCAGCATCTGGTGATGTCTACAGGTTCCAGATTTTAGGCATCACTGCCTGCAAAGGATTTGCAAATAAATATTAAAAATGATAATTTAATTTATTAAGTTCAGTCTTAGTTGGTTTGGCATTTTCTGCAAGGAACCCCAAACATATTCAGTGATGTTGAGGACTGGACTCAGGTGGTGGTCAGTCCAGCACCAGCAGCTTCTTAGTTTGTCTGTTTCCTTTTCTCACTGAGGGCTTCTTGACAACTACAAATCTTTTCCGGCTCATCCTTGCACTTCTTCTACGTTTATGCTAGTGGATTATCTTATATGTAATGTCCTCACAAATATTTCACTTTTAGATGCACATAAGAAGGCTGTTATGACTGATCACAGAATAAACAAAAGGGTGACCACAGTGTACTTTTTTCATAAAATTGTGATGCGTTGGCACTATTTTCAAAGTGAAACTGACTGTGTGGTTTGTCCTGTTATGCTAAAGGTGGTGAATGTGTTTTCAGCTGCCTGCAGAGAGGTGTTTGTGGTGAGCTCGGTGTGTTTGCACGCATCCATAGTGCCGACAGATGCAGCAGAGTGGTATATAAAGCCAGGAAACAGGGCAGAAGTTCATGTAACTCACATGTACACTTCAGCATAGACACACTGAGAGCTTCAGGCTGCAGAAGATCACACTCAGGTAAGAACACAAATAAAATACTCAAAAAACAAACAAAATGATGCTTAAATTGAGGTGCAAAAAATGTAGTAAGTAGCTTGTTTCAAGAATATGTTTAAGTTCAATTCAACAGGCAAAGGTTAGGTCTAATTGATGAACAGTATCCTTTAATAATTTAAAAGTATTACAATACAGTAGCGACTGCTGTTTCCTATAATGACGTGATGTAATCATATTACAGTCGCTGACTTAAAACTATCTTTACTAAGGTTACTCATACATGTCTAAAAGAGCAATATTAGTTACATGTGATGCATTTAGAACATAAATTTCCTCTGTGTAGATTATACTTGAATGTTATATGAGTGCACTTAACAAACAGTCTGTTGAGCCATCGAATTACACTAATTGAGTGTCACAGGTGGAGCAAAAAGCCACAAAATTAGAACAAATGGCAAAATAAAAGTTCAGTCTCAAAAGTTGGATGTGTTTGGTTTTACTTCTTGTTTTTCACAACAGTTAGCAAGACAGGAAAAACCCCACTGACAGCTTTGAAATCAGTGCCAATGCAGCACAGCTTCACAAGTGTCCACTTTTCGATAATACTGCGATTTTAAATTGTTTATGAATGGGTTCATAAGGGTAGTTTATTTATGGTTATTATTTAGGTCATAAACATCATCATCAAACAAAATCACTAATAAGCAGTCATAACAAATATAAAGAGCAGCAGTGAGCTGGTGTTATAACTGCTTATTAATGACTTTTTGTGCTTAACTGAATTAATAACCATTACTAATCAAATTTTTAACCATTCATAAAACGGTAAGGGTAGTTTTGTTGTAAAGCTGTACTAAAAAGGTACAGTATTGTGAAAAAGTAACACATCACCCTTGAGTTTTTGTATTTTCCAGTCGAAAAAGCTGTTAATACAAGTTCTTCATTTTTCAGGAGATGTTTGTGAGGAGATTAGATAAAAGTTGATCTGCATGCATAGGGAAGGAAAAAGTTAATATGACAAAATACAGTGATCAAAAAAGAAAGCTAAAGATAATAAATAGGCAATAAAATGACCAAATAGGCCTTAAAATAATTTTAAAATAAATAAGGAAATTAAAGAAACAACCAAAGTAATCAACTAATCAATAATCTAGAAATAATACAGAAAGTAATGAGTATTCACATTATAGATTGAGAGCAGTACCTATTAATATGCAATGGTTTACTTTCTAACTACCCCAACACTGAATATGATTAAGTGTTGAGTAAACTAATGGAATGTAATGGATGCAGACTGCTCATCTCTTCTAAAGGAGTGCTGGTTTGGTGAGCATGTTTTAGTCTTAAACTCCCATTAAAGGCTGTAACTCTTCAATGAATAATTCAATAATTATGATAATAAGAACAGTAGAATAGAATAGAATAGAATAGAATAGAAGATGAGCTGAAAAGCTAAAAAAAGTGTTAATGAAAAGGTCTAAATGATAAGAGCTTTGAAAAAACATTAAGAGAAACCTGCATACAGACCTGATAGTGGCACTGAACTGTATTAGTTTAGAAACCTGATCCACATAACCTCATAAGATAAAGAAAATGATCTTTACTGGACACTTTTGTAGTAAAGAGTGTTGTGTTATTGAAGATCCGACTGGAGAAGGTGTTTAGATTATATGGCTACATGACTGAATTCATATTTTAATAATTAATCTCATGACATGATGAGAAAAATGTAGCATTAATGCAACACAAAGGCAACATTAATCTGTCCACCTTCTTTAACCACTACACACTCTTCCTCTATGCAGAATGAGGGTTTTGCTTGCTGTCGCCACTCTTGTGGTCGTGGCTGGTGCTGCCAGTGTCTCTCTGGAGGATCTGGAGTTCGACGCCTGGAAACTGAAGTTTGGTGAGAAATCTGTTATTCATTTTTCGGCATCAGGAAAAACATAGAAACCACACATTCCTGAGAAAACTAAATATATATTCAAATGTTTCAGTATTTATTACTTCCATTATTTTCAGGAGACTCACTTTCAGTTTCTTATAGAAATCTGCAGGCACACCTCCAAAGTTCAGTCTTAGAAGTTGGTTTAGCAAAATGGACTGAATTTTGGAGGTGTGTAAAAATATGGAAGCTGTAATAAAGTTTGAATAATCTGTTATTAAATGTAATACATTTTTTTTTATTTAAGCTTCTTTATCACCAAAAAAATAATAACTCTTTTTGTCACTTCAATTTGTACTGTATTCAGTCTATACTGAATATCAGTCTGAGAAACAAAGTCACGCTTGTGTTTCTATATTAGGTAAGACCTACAGTTCAGAGGAAGAAGAGTCTCAGCGTAAGATGATCTGGTTGGACAATCGTAAACTGGTCCTGGAGCACAACATGCTGGCTGACCAGGGCCTCAAAAGCTACAGACTCAGCATGAACCACTTTGCAGACATGGTGAGATCTCACACAGACAAGCACAGAAATCAAAATCATATCTTTAATATTATGAAACTGTAGAACAGACTCAGTTTATATCACAATACCTACATTTAGAGACAGTTATTCATTCAGCCTAATGAGAAACTGTAGAACAGACTCAGTTTATATCACAATACCTACATTTAGAGACAGTTATTCATTCAGCCTAATGAGAAACTGTAGAACAGACTCAGTTTATATCACAATACCTACATTTAGAGTCAGTTATTCATTCAACCTTATGAGAAACTGTAGAACAGACTCAGTTTATATCACAATACCAACATTTAAAGCCTCCCACCATCTCTCTCTGACAGGACATCCAGGAGCTCAAGGGCTCCTTCGGATCCTTCAACGGGACCAAGACCCGCAGCTCAGCTCCATTCCTCCAACAAGCAGAGGGCGTTGCTCTCCCAGCCACTGTGAACTGGACGAACTAGGGCTATGTGACCAGTGTGAAAAACCAAAGTATTTGTGGCTCTTGCTGGGCCTTCAGTGCGGTGAGTTACAGGCAAAGAGACAGACAGGGACCTAAAGGTAACCTGAGAGAGGCTATAGATCTATTGCTAGTTCAAATCTAAATTTAGTCAACAAAAGAAAAATGCTCTGGATTGAGGTGCTTGCAGATTTGAAAAGGGACAGAATGAATGCTGTGTAGCTGTAAAGTTGATGTAGCTCATCTGTGGTCATGTCAGCCACCGTGTACTCTAGTGGTTTACAAATTGTGAGTGAAGACAAAGGGGTCATAAAACTATGGAGCCCTGCTGGTGACGGCACTTTATAATAAAAACGATAAGTGCACACAGCCTATTCAAGCATGAGAACAGGATACTATTGCATGGCCACGGCTTAATTATCTCATTATTAATCATGACTATGACAGCCTAGACAGACTAGTTATCTTGTTCACACGTCTTACTAAATTTTGGCTATGATTTAATTATCTCTTTGCCATGCTGTCTCTTTCTTTCAGGCGGGGGAGCTAGATGGGTCAGATGTTTCGGAAGACAGGACAGTTGGTGTCCCTCAGCGCACAACAGCTGGTGGACTGCTCATGGGTTCAAGGAAACAGTGGCTGTGCAGGTGGTGGTGTGGAGAGTGCCTTTCAGTATGTTTTGCAGAGCGGAGGCCTGCAGCCAGAGAACAACTATCCATACATGTCCAGGGTGAGCTCAAACTCATGATTAGGGGAGGCTTGAATGGACAGTGAATCACTATTACCATCAATTTGTGTCCTAAAATGCCCTGTCTATGGCTATAACCCTCTAAGACCAAACATATTACTGCTGATATGTTTATGACCAATTACATAAACACCTGTTTGAAATATCAACAGACTGCATGTTAAACTACAGAAGCTGAGCATTCAGCCAATATCCCACATGCAGTAGTTGCATAAGCTGTTATAGTGCCTACATTTTAGATTATTCATTCAAGCTGCTTCATTTTGTAGCACAGTGGGTAGCCCTGTCACCTCACAGCAAGAAGGGCCTGGGTTCGATTCCCCAGCCAGGCGACCAGGGTCCTTTCTGTGTGGAGTTTGCATGTTCTCCCCGTGTCTGTGTGGGTTTCCACCGGGTGCTCCAGTTTCCTCCCACAGTCCAAAGACAAGGCGAATTGGACATGCTAAATTGTAAATCCAGGGTGTTTCCTGCCTTCCACCCAATGAGCACTAGGATAGGCTCCAGTGCCTCTGCGACCCAGGGGGATAAGTAGCTTATATGATGAATGAATGAAAAATATGAGAACATGTCGAATTTTTTTGACACTTTTTTGCATTAGTAAAAAGTCAAGTTTGTGCTGAATCAGAATGTATAAATCAATTGATTATGGTATAAAATATTCACAAAGTTCAGTCAAAAATGCAAAGAAATGCTCAACCAGCCACTATTGGGCTTAGGTTCTAAAGAGTTAAGGCAGGGATGTCTGCAAGTTATTTGTTGCAACTAACAAGTAAGTCAAGGACATTTTTGGCGATGGAATGTCTCTCGAGGGAATTCGAGTCAGGGATTTGGACTCAAGCTGCACTTAAGTGACTTGCAGCATGACTCAAACTCAAGACAAAAGACTCTTGAAATCAAAAAATGAATTAAACTGTCACGCAAATTGAAGCTCTACATGCAGTACATGTAACATTTAAAGAAAAGAGGCAATTTGAAAGTGTTGGCTAGCTTTAAAACAGTTTAGACAGCAAGTATGCTGGCTAGTGCACTAGCATTATAGCTCAAGCTGTCAGTTAATCTAGCTGAAGGGTTAATCTGTTACAAACCACATGAAATTTCAGATCTATTAGCTATTATGCTAGCTAGCTAGCATTTGGACTATCCAGACTACAGACTAGCCACCTGTTTCAGGTTATTTTGTTTCTTTCCTTCACCCAGCTTTTGAACCTGACTGTTTTTTTAGAAAGGCAGCCGTAGACACCAGCCCAACAAGCTGCTCTATCAGTCAGGTAACCAGAACAATAAAAACATGCCGTATCAGTACTCATCAGCACAGGCCAGGCCTGTAACAAGCCTGTAAAATACTGTTTAATTAACCTGTAACGGCTGGTTAAAAACTATTCAGGGCTGCAGCGCTGGAAGCCCAGGCCAGGCCACGCCCGCTCATCACCATATGCTGCCTTTATTGAGGCACACGTCCACCTGCAAGCTAACGTAGGTGGATTTGCTGAGGGTTGAGCTCATTTTGCAGAAAGCTGTGGCTGTGATTGCACCCATTTGGACCCGATTGGACCGATTACGAGTCTTCCTGCGTTACTCCTGCTCGTTCAGGGTTGGGCTTGATGTCTAAGCTTTTTATTGAGGCACATATCCACCTGCAGGCGTACGTAGGTGGGTTGAGCTAATGATTACAAGCCTCCCTGCATTACTCCTGCTCGTTCAGGGTTGGGCTTGACATCTGAGCTTTTTCGGCTCAATCTGAAACTGTCTTATTGCAGGTGTTATGATGAGCCAGCCTGCAGCACCACTAGGCTGACTCATGCTGTCCTCGTTGTTGGTTACGGCACTGACTGCAGTGGACGGAAGTACTGGCTGGTCAAGAACAGGTAAATGAACACATGACCAGTTAGAAAGACAATACCTGAATTCCTGCTATAAACATGGGAAGAATAAATATGACTGGGTACTCAAAAAGACAAAGATTTGAACTTTACAGACATGTGTCAGTACTAAGCGTATATTTATAGTGTGTATTTCAATATATTCATTTTGGTGACATTAAATGTGGCTTTGAAATTAAAAAAAGGAAAAAAAATTTACCAAATAAATACATATGCTGACAAACGTATGCACTGTAAGTATATAATGACCGGCCTAATGTTATCCTCATGTTATTTTAATCATTTAATACCCATCATTTCTTGAAACATACTTATTTCTTAAGAGTGACTCAATTTTGCAATTATATGGCAATGAATATGAACATACAGGTTCTGCGTTTACCAGTGTTTACTGTAGAAATTATAAAGATTTACCTTTTTAAAAGTATTTGTATTGAATTCAATACAGTATTGTATCACCCACTCATCCAAACTGATTGGTTAAAATTCCCACTTTATTTCACAGCTGGGGTACTCAGTGGGGTGAAAGAGGCTACATCAGGATGTCCAGGAACAAGGATAACCAGTGTGGTATTGCCACATACGCCATGTACCCAGAGGTGTAAAGGTATATCCTCATTACAGTGGCCCCAGTCCCAATCCACAGAGTTGAATTTGGTTCTAGTTTGCCTTTTTGTAGACACACAAGATGACCTTTGCACCAAATGTCAGGTGCATTTTTTTTGTAATGAGTACTGGAAACCCCAGTGGTCAGAAGTTTTTTAAGGTCACTGGAGTTTTTGTCAACTAGTCTAGTGATGCAAAACATTGCCTAGAACAACAAACTTTTTAGCATATTTATGTATTATCGTTATGTCCAGGAAACTGGTAAAAATGCCATAGGAGCATCGTATTAAATACAGCACACATTTTTATACTGTTTTCACAGGTAAGACTTTTCAAGCTATAACACCAAAATTGTGTAGGATCACAGCACTTATATGGGAAAAGCCCACTAGCATTCATCAAACAAAAGTTTTTCCCATAGGAAAATAAAAGTTGAGAAAATTAAAATCTGTCTGCCACAAAGTATGTCACAAAGGATGTCTCTCACACTGCTGCTCATAAGCATTATATACAGACTCACATACACACTAGTACACACATATTAGCATCTGGGATACCATATCAACAGCCTAGGAATACCTTAGCAATCACCTGGGACACCATAGCAACAGCCTAGCAATACTTTAGCAACCGCCTGGGACACCATAGCAACAGCCTAGCAATACCTTAGCAACCACCTGGGATACCATATAAATGGCCAAGCAGCACCCTAGTAATAACCTGGGATACTATAGCAATGGCCTAGCAACACCCTAGTAACCACCTGGGATACTATAGCAATGGCCTAGCAACACCCTAGTAACCACCTGGGATACTATAGCAATGGTCAAACAACACTATAGTAACCACCTGGGATACTCTAGCAGTGTCTTAGCAATACCTTAGCAACCACCTGGGATTACATAGCAACAGCCTAGCAAAACCTTAGCAACCACCTGGGACACCATAGCAACAGCCTAGCAAAACCTTAGCAACCACCTGGGACACCATAGCAACAGCCTAGCAATGCCTTAGCAACCACTTGGGATATCATAGCAACGGCCTAGCGATACTTTAGCAACCACCTGGGACATCATAGCAGCGGCCTAGCAATACCTTAGCAACCACCTTAGCAACCATCTGAGACTCCATAGCTACAGCCTAGCAATACTTTAGAACCACCAAAGCAATGGCCAAGCAACACCATAGTAACCTCCTGGGATACTATAGCAATGGCCTAGTAACACCTTAGCAAACACCTCGATAACCTAGCAACAACTTAGCAACCACCTGAGATTTCATAACAACGGCTTTGTCACGCCAACTTCGTTCGGAAACTTTCTCCTTCTAGTTTTTATTGTTTTTTTCATTTGCAAGCATCTTTTGATATTCCTGCTTTGTTTACATCAATCAGGCGTAACATTCTGACCACCTCCTTGTTTCTACACTCATTGTCCATTTTATCAGCTCCACTTACTATATAGGTGCACTTTGTAGTTCTACAGTTACAGACTGTAGTCCATCTGTTTCTCTGATACTTTGTTAGCCCCCTTTTACCCTGATCTTCAGTGGTCAGGACCCCCATGGACCCTCACAGAGCAGGTACTATTTGGGTGGTGGATCATTCTCAGCACTGCAGTAACACTGACGTGGTGGTGGTGTATTAGTGTGTGTTGCGCTGGTCTGAGTGGATCAGACAAAGCTGTGAGCGTAGAAACAAGGAAGTTGTCATAATGTTATGCCTGACTGGTGTATGTAAAGTACATTGAACTACATTTGCCTGTGAAATGTGCTACATAAACAAACTTGCCTTGCCTTATCCATTTAAAATTTTTGACTGTGAGTGATTTTCTAGCTGACCTCATTCACACAGGGGTCACGTTGTTTATGTCACACATGTGGAGGGAACAGGATAATTAGCCAGTCAGAGCTGCTAACTGATAATTACCCATCTGCCATCCTCTCTGTGATGTTCTTCAAAGGTTCTTTAGTGAAGGCAACGGTTCAAGTTTAAAATCAGAATCAATGCCTAATCCACATTGTAGAGTATATTGTACCTCTAATTAGTTTACAACATCAAGGACATCAGCAGTAATAAATCCTATGACATTTTTCTACAGAATGAAGAACGCCAGACCCCTGCTGAACATCTCAGGAAGCAGATGCAGTCTGAGCAGCAACTACACCCCTAGTCTTGCAGGGTCAGAGGTGATCTTGTGACGAGAACACACACGGAGGCACAACTTAAACTTCTGGTGTGAGATTGTAGCGAAATCAGCCGCTAACAAGGATAAGACCCCTCTACACCCCGCCCCCAAAATGCTTCAGTCTGATATATTCTAAACCTAAAGTGTAGTCTAACTAATTTTCTGTTTACTTTTACCACATGTAGCAAGTTCTCCACAAACATGAATCACATCTACATGCCTTACAAGGTGTTGGATTGGTTTATAATCTCTCAGTTTGTTTGCACTGTATTTAGTCTATGTTTCCCCACATTTAGCCCCAGATTGATCTTGTTATCACTAAATGTTCTCGTTAAATATCACATCTGAACCTGCAAGCCTGCTCCACCATTTCATCATCACTATGCAACAGGTTTACCTCAGGAATATACACACTTTATACCAATGCTTTTATTTTTTAACCAATATTTTTACATTTTATTGCATTTTTGTCAACTTTCAATTTTTACCTGTATTGCTTTTTTAATTGTACTCCACATGAAAAAAAAGGTGCTTGAATCTGACAGTAGTTCAGATTAAACTGTGTTCTTGCAGAAAAGTGGTGGCAGCCACACAATCTCTTCTGTTAAATCAGCATGTGATTTACTCATTTATTATAATATGAAAATTTGCTAAAATCAATTAGAATAAAATTTGTGCACTTACACAGATGGCTGTGATGAAGACTGCGGTGTGTTTTTCATTCGAAGGCATCACGCTACAAGTTTACTAATTTTTATATTCTAATCCACTACAAGACTTCTCTGGGTTTTTCTATCTATTCTTCCAGCCCAGATCTCATTAGGCTGATAATAGAGTTGGCTGATTGATAAACATCTATTTGATGTACAGCTACATCACTTCTATGTGGATCATTGAACTACACCCATTTCCATGCTTTCACTACACTCATTGGTTTGGTTACTCTACATACCTTTCTATGATTCATCTACACCCATTTCAGTGGTTACACTATAGCAATGTTGGTGGTTAGGCTCCTATTTCTGTGGGGATGCTGGGGTCTATTTCCTTGGTTACAGCCATTACCCTACACCCATATCTATAGATATACTACACCCATATCTATGTTTACACTACATCCATATCTATGGCTACACTACACCCATATCTATAGCTACACTGCACCCATGTCTATGTTTACACTACATCCATATCTATGGCTACACTACACCCATATCTATAGCTACACTGCACCCATATCTATGGTTACACTACACCCATATCTATGGTGCTCACTGCCCCCTAGTGTGTGTGTTCACTAGTGTGTATGTGGGTGGTTCACTGCACAGATGGGTTAAATGTAGAGGTAATATTTATATATATATATATATATATATATATATATATATATATATATATATATATATATATATATATATATATGACTGGCTTCTAAAAAGAAGGTGAAGGTGCATTCTCTAGCTAAACCCATGACTTGAATCCCCTTAAAACATTTATGGAGGTTTTTGAAACTGCGAGGGACCTTCGTAACATTGAGGATTTGAAGAGGAACGGGCCACAATGAAGCACAATGCTGGAAAAAGCTAATTAGCCCTTACTAAGCACTTCTCCAAACTGTTATTGCCAACATCAGCTTTGCAACAGAGTGCTTATTTTAATAATTTGTAGTGTTTTGCTTTATTTATGCTTATAAATACATACTTTTTTCCAATCGATAAAAACAAAGTCAAAAGACACTATTTGATGTCAATTTAAAGTGGGGAAACTGCACTTATTAACTAACCAAAATGAAAGTGAATGCTTGTTTCCCCTCACTGTGTGCTGAGAAGGATAAAAACAAACTCTCGAGGTTCATCAGAATTTCCCTGTTTACCGGAAGCTTCCACTGTGTTAGTCACTGGTGGAGGAGCTGTAACTTCCCCCACACTGCGTTCTCCTCTCATGCTAAAATTATTACGTAAGTTCCCCAAAACACATGCATGGGTTGGACAAAGTGTGTAGCTCTTGTGTTTTGTGTTTTGTGGCTGTGCATGTGACAGGCACCTGATTCCACATGTAGCACAGTCAGTATATAAATCAGAAAAGCCGCGCTAAAATCCATCTGCATATAGAAACATAAACACATACAGGTGGCTGCAAGACTTACGGAGCACTACAAACAGGTATGTACTACACAGGTTTGTTTTCTTTGTCAGGACATATGACTATGCCCCATTTTCATATGTAGCTAACTTTGAGTAATATAATAATGTCCTATATATGATATATATCACTGCTGTCAGAAGAAAACCTCGGATCTCCAAAATGGTAACTTTACAGGAGAAGGAAAAAACATACTTTACTTTTAATGTAAGTCAATGGAAACGGATGTTTATCCAAGTAATTTTAGGCCTTTTTTTTTTGGTCCATTCTTAAAATTTACACACAATGAAAAGGACAACAAGCCTTTGAAAATTTTGTCAAAAACTGAAAGATTCAGTTTTCTTCTGACAATAGCAACATGTAACTAAATGTATTAATAATATTTTGCATAAGTATTATATATGTTGTCACAGTCAAAACACAACCTTGAGTTTGCAAAAATGGTAACTTAGCAGTAAAAACCGTTGTTAAATTTCAATGGAAGTTAAAAAAGTTCCAGTAACTCTGAAACACTTCTTTTAGTCCATTTTTCATTACATTTTCACACAGGGACAGGAATGGAGATACAGTATTTTGTCCTAACAGTAACGATATGTCAATATCTCTATGTAATAGTAATATGCATAATATGTATTCTATATATTGTTGCTCAGCTGCCTTTAACAGAAATGCTCCAAAATTGCTTTAAATAATTCTCTTTACATTAACTTACATTAAAAAGCAAACAACTTTTTTGACCTAAGTTTTAAAGTTCAAAGTTTTTTTCATTTTGGAAATACTTGTTTTTCTTTGGACAGCAACAATATAAAATTACTATCTATACATTATAAGATTGCATCTAACATATTAGTACCTAAATGTAATAATAAAATGTCTCCTGCATCATATTTGTCGGTATCTGTAAGAATATTAAAATATCCCCTATGTATTACATACATATGAATAATATTTAATATATGTAATGACATGTCCCATATATGTAGTTCCTATACGTAATAATAATAATAATAATAATAATAATAATAACAATAATAATAACAATAATGTCCCATATCTAATATATCATATATGTCAGAAACACTAGGGCTGAGCCTGTTTTGGTGTTTTCTGTTCACTGAATTGTAAAGGATGTGAGTAACAGTGAGGGGAAGTGCTGCAGTATTCATGAGAACAGATTGAGCAGTTCTTTTATCTCATTGACATCATCCTGTCTCCACCACACAGGTTTCTTCTCACTCTGCTCAGAATGAGGGTTTTACTCTCTATTGCCGCTCTGGTGGTCGTGGCCGGGGCAGCCAGCGTCTCTCTGGAGGATCTGGAGTTCCACGCCTGGAAGCTGAAGTTTGGTGAGGATCCTTATTTATCTATGAATAAATGATTCGATTAAAATGAAGCAAAATAACAGACTGAAGAACTGAAACAGTGATTTTCCACTCAAATCACACCCACAGTCCAAATTCAGCCGCTACCTTTTTCCAGTACCAGCTCTTTCAGTAAATGAGACAGTAGATGTAAGCAGTATAAAAGGTTCTTAATTTGCAGTTTCATTTTGAGTCAGAAGTTATTTTGAGCTTTTAAATTGTCTGGTTCTTTATTGTAATTTATGTGCTGCAAATTAGAGTACAACATTTTTACCCAAATCGTATTCTGTAAAAAAATAAACTTGTATTGTTATTTTGTAAACTTAGTGTTCTTTTTCTTCTTCAAGCTCAAGTTCAATCAGTCACATGCATCCTCTGTCTGTCTAATTCTCACATGTTTCTGTATTAGATAAGATCTACCACTCTATAGAAGAAGAGTCTCAGCGTAAGATGATCTGGCTGATCAATCGTAAACAGGTCCTGGTGCACAACATGCTGGCTGACCAGAACATCAAAAGCTACAGACTCGGCATGACCTACTTTGCAGACATGGTGAGATCTCACAGCATGTGCATTACGTTTATAAAGATCAAGTTATTATGTAACATTGCACGTATTTTGTACGCTTGGCTCTCTTGGCATCTTTATGGTGCTGGCAACAGCCGCCAGTGATTTGTACGGACTCAGGGAAACAAAGGGGGCTATAGTGTGATGGAAAGAGTTGAAATTCTTGAAAATAATACAATTTTAATTTGTCCTCTTTCTTTTTCTGCTCAAATTAGGGCTGAACAATACAACAATATATATTGAAATTGCACGGTAAATTTTATCACAATTAAATACAATATGCATTTCTGAACATATCATGCATATCATCAGTACAACTGATCAATTGCATGCTTCATTATAAAGAGGGCAAAATTAGTTCCATTTAACTGGATTAGTGCCAAATATTGAATAAAAATAAATTCACCGTTTTTGATAGTATTATTTAAAATCTCGTACCACTGGCTCTTTTTTTCAGTTCAGATGTCTGAACAAATAAATATCATGACATACCGTGTATGATGAAAATTTCTTGATGTATTGCAATGTAATATTTTTGGCATGTCACCCAGCTTTAAAACAAATTAGTGCAGGAACAACAACAATTGAAAATTGCTCAAGTTCCAGTTTGGCATGATGTATATTTATCCAGTTTATTTCAAAGAGACAGTGGGATTTTGTCATCAGGTGCACTACAACCCTGGACTTAGATGTCTGCCTTGTTGTGGAGTCCAGTTCCAACCACAATCTGCCACACCTGCTCCAGCTCATTAACTTAGTTTGGAATTGAACTCTGTAGAACCATGACTTTCCATTAAAAAGTATATAAAGACCTCATAAGTTGACTTTATGTCATTACACTGTATTTTTAAAGACAGCTGGCCCAGACAAAATACTCATACTCAAAATGTTTTGTTTGTTTGTTTGTTTGGTTTCTTTTTTACATAACTGCTCTCTATTTTTCACCTTTATTGCTGCATTTTGGAAGAAAAAAATGTTTAAACCTCTCATCATCTGACCAACAGGACAACCAAGAATACAGACAGATGCTTAAGGGCTGCCTGGGATCCTTCAACAGGACAAAGACCCACAGTGCCACTGCATTTCTCCGACAGGCAGGGGGCGCTGCTCTGCCCGACACTGTAGACTGGAGGACCAAGGGCTACGTTACCGGCGTAAAGGACCAGAAGGACTGTGGATCCTGCTGGGCCTTCAGTGCGGTAAGGGAGTACCGGTTTTGATCATTGGCCTCTAGTGGCATAGATACCAGCATCTACTTCTAAAAACCAGTCATTAGTATTAAGTGAACAGCAACACTATGTCCAAAAGCTTCAAGTGAACTAATTATGAAAAGATTTATCAGCATTGAGTTTTTTACAGCGACTCTAACAGAAAAGATCATGTCTTCCTTGTAATACCAAGGAAGATACTTTGATGAACATGAAGATAAATATACACACAGCTTTAGCACAGAGCTGCTTTATGTTAACAGAACATTTGCTGTGATTTTGTCGTACTTCATTGAATGGTAGCAATGAAGGATGCCAGTGTGGGCCCAAATTTAGCACTGTAGCTAACTGATTGTGAATGATGCTAAAACAGTCCATTAAACTGTCGTCATCTCTCGCTTCCTCCATCTCTCAGACAGGGGCTCTAGAAGGTCAGATGTTCAGGAAGACAGGTAGTCTGATCTCCCTCAGCGAGCAGCAGCTGGTGGACTGCTCCAGGGCTTTTGGGAATGAGGGCTGCAATGGTGGCTGGATGGACCAGGCTTTTGAGTACGTTAAGGAGAATGGAGGACTGGACACGGAGGAGTCATACCCCTACGAGGGCATAGTGAGTGGACAATAACTAACTGTCACTTGACAAAGATAGTAAGTTTATAATCACGTTTTTGTGAATGTTAAAACATGCTGAGAAACGCTAATAACTATGACTAATAACTATGGCTATTATATATTGGAAAAAAAACAAGGCCTGATGATGGTGGAAAGTGGTCTGATCAGGTCCTCCTGGACTCAAATGACCCCTCTCTCTTCCTCTCTCTCTGCAGGATGGTGAGTGCAGGTTTAATCCAGCCACTGTGGGAGCTACCTGCACAGGCTATGTGGACATCAACAAAGGAGATGAGGAAGCCCTGCAGGAAGCCGTGGCCACTGTTGGACCTGTTTCTGTGGCCATAGATGCTGGAGAGTCCTCTTTCCAGCTCTATGAGTCAGGTGACCCTCTTGTCTCACTAAATACCACTGCTACAAGCATACAACGTACATCTTTTTATTACTATTTCAGAATAATGATGAAGATCTGAACTATTAAATAACACATAAAGACCTACACAATCACCAAAATGTGCTGAAACAAATCTATATGCACATTAGCTTCTCTTTTAGATCTTCCTTTACGCACTCTTGGCATTTTCTTAAGCAGCTTCATGACACTTTTCCAACAACATTGAAGAACATACATATATAACACTGTCGGCTGCACAGAACAACTTCCAATGCATAATGTTTGCTTTGGAAATAAATTTCCTGTTTAAATTTGTATTTAAAACAAGCTTTTAAAGATAAGACTTTAGATCAGATCGTATTTGAGAACAAACATTTGCGTATTCACTGATGTCCTAATGTTTGACCCTATTAACAACCTCAGATATCATAACATCCACCTAGCAACACTCTAGCAACCACCTGGGATTTGAGAGCAACCACCTAGGATACCATAGCAACCACCTAGCAAAAACCTAGCAACCAACTAGCAACACCTTTTTAAGGACCTTAAATACCATATCAACTACCTAGCAACACCTTAGCAACTGCCTGGGATTCTGGTGCAACCATCTAGCAATACCCTAGCAACCACCTAGGATAGCAAAGCAACTACCTAGCAACACTCTAGCAACCACCTGGCATTCCAGAGCAACCATCTAGCAATACCCTAGCATCCACCTAGAATAGCATAGCAACCACCAAGCAATACCCTAGCAACTACCTAGCTACAGCCTTTAAACGACCTAAGATACCATAGCAGCCACCTACCAACACCCTAGCAACCGCCTATGATTCCAGAGTAACCATCAAGCAATTCCTTAGCAACCACCTAACATACCATAGCAAACCACCAAGCAATACCCTAGCAACCACCTAGCAACACCCTCTTAACGACCTCAAATGCCATAGCAGCCACCTAACAACACCCTTGCAACTACCTCATATACCATAGTTACCATCTAGCAATACCTTAGCAACCACCTAGGATACCATAGCAACCACCTAGCAACACCCTAGCATGGTTACCATACAAACCATTCAGCAGGACCCTACCTTCTACCCTAGGACAGGATACCACAGCAAGCACCTAAAACATGTTTTGGCACCACCTTAGCAACCACCTGCGCAATCACTCTGCATTTTCTTCAGGAAGCGCATGTTTCTAGGTGATAAACTGATGTCTTGTTGATTGATTGTAGGTGTCTATGATGAGCCTTCCTGCAGCAGCACTGAACTGGATCACGCCGTCCTGGCTGTTGGTTACGGCACTGAGAGTGGACAGGACTACTGGCTGGTCAAGAACAGGTACATAAACCAACAAGTAGGCAATCAAAACCGATGATGCATAAAAAAGACAGATTCAGGTTAAAAGGAAAGCTTTGAAAAACAACACTTCTATATTACGTTGACATAACCATGCCATAAAAGCCATGCAAGATGTCCTCATGACAGATCATATCCAGTGATGCAGCAGTGTCATGTTACCTTTGCTGTTAAATGTCATTAAGCCATAATGTTTGATGTCATAATGGCTTTCTGGAGTAGCAAAAATTAGCATACGCCAAAAGCACTTATAGTAAATTGCTTGCCTTGAATGGTGATACAGGGTCTGTAGGGATGCTGGACACCTAAATTTCATCAGCAGGTGTGAATACAGCAACAACTTGATTTCACAGCTTGAAATAGTTTGTTTAAACTATGTAGTATTTGTTTATTAATTGAATCAAATAAAAATACTGTCTCATAACTGAAATCAAATCTAAATCTCTATTTTGGCTCATGAGGACAAAAACAAAGTGTGCAAGTGATGTCACGTATTGGTCATTTTTTATACCACAAATAGTAAGATTTACCATACTATAACACACTATAAAGAAATGTAAACAAGCATAAATGTAACTTTATTAATCTCTGATAACATTTTACCGTATAACTATAACCAATATGACATGGAATGTAAAAAAATGCAGTGTAAACCAGGTCAGTGGTCCACATGAGTGATTAATTAAAGAATTACATTTGGTTTTGCAGCTGGGGTACTGGGTGGGGTGATGAAGGCTACATCAAGATGTCCAGGAACAAGAATAATCAGTGTGGTATCGCCACAGCAGCCAGCTATCCACTGGTCTAAAGGTGGGTTTAGCGCAGCAGCATTAATAATTTCTTTTTCCTGATGATTGTTTACTGATGGTTCTGGCTGGTCAGGGTCCAGACTAAATTCTAGAGAGAATATTCGGTCTCACATCAAACACAAACTAGCTCATTATTTTTCCATTTTGGGTTTGGCCCATTTATTTTCACAGCAGTGTTTATATAAATGCACAAAATGTACATATAACATTTTTGAGAAGTTCAGCTTTACAGTAATAAGTTGATATATAGGCACATATAGGCTTAGTTTGGGCAGTTTAGTTAAGGCCAATGCAATGATTTTGAAATATATATTTTTATTGATGTCTACATGAACGATTACTTATAGTAATATAATCATGTTATTAAACGAATTATGTAGTTACTTCACTAAATGTTGTTTCTCTACAGATGGGAGTGAACCAACACCTCCATGAACAACTCATAGGTTTTGTTAATCTTCATCATCTGATGAGAGTCTGAGATTTTCCTCAGGAATTACACGCTGATTATGTTTACAGCAACTGTGTAAAACTGTCCACTGTAGCTGAAATTAATCTTTCACTACTTTACCACTGACTGAGTGGAAAACATGATTTGAGTGCAAAAATGAGTGTGAGTGTGAAAATAAAATGAATGTTTACCAAAAAGTGGTTCTGTTGTGGATATTTAAGGAGCCCACATTCTACATTTGAGGTCCACTTGATGTTTGTGTGGTTTTATGTACAAAAAACAGCCATAATTCATATTTACATAAACATATCCACCTCTCCTTATCCCTACACTAAAACAGGCTTTGTTACTGAGCCTTAATTATTATAGTATTATATATAATTATAGTATTACATCTCATTATAAAAAGCTGAAACACTCCAGAATGAGTGGGTTAAACTGCAGTAGGTCATAAAAGCAGTGGTTATTGTGACATCACAAAAACAGAGGATTAAATCAGACAGTTTAGTTTCTGTATCTGGACTATACAGACTGTGAACCACAATCAGAATCTTTCATCCACCAAGTATCAGGTGTACAAGGAATTTCTCTTAGTGCAGGTGTTGACATAAAATGATATCCAATAAATTAAATATAGAAAATAATAAACTATATAGAGTCCGGTTCATAAGTATTTGGACACTGACACCGTTTTTGTGACTTTGCCTCTGTACACCAACACAATGGATTTGAAATGAAGCCATCAAGATGTGACTGAAGTGTAGACTTTCAACTTTAATTCAATGGGTTTAACAAAAATATTGCATCAACTGTTTAGGGTATTATAGCTATTTTTCACATAATCCCCCGTTTTCACAGGCTCAAAAGTAATTGGACAAACTAACAATTATAGATACAAGTATTATTTTTAATACTCTGATGCCAGTACTTTGCAGTCAATGACTGCCTGAAGTCTAGATCCCATGGACATCACTAAATGCTGAGTTTCCTACCCTGAGATGCTTTGTCAGGCCTTCACTGCAGCTGCCTTTAGCTGCTACATGTTTATGCTTAGTACATATCCAAATTAAAGCAGCATGATAAAGTCCAAAGGGTGAAATAAAGGGGGTCTGGGGGTTTAGGGGCCCCTAATTAACTTCGTGGACCCCCTGAATGTCTGAAATCAAAATCCCTGGGGAGTTTCTGAAAACAAACACTGTGCTGTCTGTTTGGGTAAATTACATTCTCAAATCCAGATTCAGTGAAGCTCATTGTTTATCTGCTTCACTCACAATCAGTTTCTGTCTTTGGTGTTGTGATGGGGTCAGTAAATCTGTCCCATCACCAAGACTGTGAAAGGACACCAGGGCATAGAAAGGGGGGCAACGACTGGAGTGAAACCTAGACTATGATAAAATGTCTATAGAAGAAATACTTACCTGGTCCTCAGGGGAGTGCGGGCGCCTTCCAGGGCTTCCCTTATACTGGCCGGTAGAGCCCACGGCTGTGTGTAGGAGGGGGGAGGTGGGATCCGAGAACCTGGGGGAGAGACAGAAAAAGGGTAGGGGTAAATTAATGTAAATGAGTGTGATTACTGGTAAAAGGAAGCTTCTTGTCATGTGTATTATTTGTATTGTGTTTATTGTCCTGAAGTTGGTTGGTTATTGTTTGTTTTGTGTATCCCCTCACTAGCCCTGGGGAATGGTTTGGGTTAACCAGATGGGGTGGGGCTAGGGTGTTAAAAGGGGGGTGAAATTCATTCAAGGGGGAGAGGATGTGTCTATATGGCCTTGCGGCCGCCGGCACAACCTGGCTGACGCCTAGCCAGGAATATCCATAGTGGACTGCTTGCATGCTTGGAAATAATCCATTTCTGTCTTAGTCATTTTAGTTGCCCTGCAGCCCGTTTATTTTTTCAGTATTTTCTTTCACTTTTTGCCTGCTTGTGTGCAAATAAAATATCATGAGTGTGCAAGTCGAACTTTGGAGCCCCGCCTGATCTTTCCGAGGGGAACTTAGCCTCTAAACCGGCACGCTACATGTAGACTAGTGCAGTTCTGCAATCCCCACACCCCAACATTCCCACAGGTGTTCTTAACTAACTAGAGCTGCAGCACTGCTCTGCCTCAGGGTGGCGCTGTAGCAGACTGGTTCACCCAGTTGGTCCTTCACAGTCTAGAAACTGTAACTCTGCCCAGATTCCTCTGAAAAACTTTACAATGAGCTGCAGCAGATCTGTAAATCTGAAAATGCACCAGTTTCCCAAGAGTTTGGTGTAAAGAGTGACTGTTCCTCATTTCTCACACTGAAGACAGAAGAGAAGACGAGGAGGACCTCAGTTAAATGTGAGGAAGAGCGCAGAACCGCACTAGAACAGAGACTCTACAGAAGAGGAGACGAGGAAGATCTCAGTTACTGTGAGGAAGAGCGCAGAACCGCACTAGAACAGAGACTCTACAGAAGAGGAGACGAGGAAGATCTCAGTTAATGTGAGGAAGAGCGCAGAACCGCACTAGAACAGAGACTCTACAGAAGAGGAGACGAGTAAGATCTCAGTTACTGTGAGGAGGAGCGCAGAACCGCACTAGAACAGAGACTTTACAGAAGAACAACTGATAAAACAAACATTTTACTGACACTGAAGCATCAGTGCTGCTATGGTGAGTGAGTTAGTACTCAACATGGGACCCCCGAATACCAGGGGGGGATTTCACACACTGATAACGCCTATGTGTTTACTTGGTGATTGTACAGCATTCAATAAACAGAACAGTGCATGCTCTGCTGCTTTACTGCTTTTACAACACAGCTTTTTAAAGCAATGTGCTCTTTCACTGTTTAATATTGTTTTTGTTGTTGTTGTTGCAAATGAAGAGAATACAGATGATTTTGTTGCAGGAAGGCATAGCTGCACACTACAGTCTGTACCAATGCACAGTTGTTGTTACTTTCATCACTAGAACATAAACTGTGGGGTCAGAGGTCACTATGTCACAAGGCTCATGTGACAACCAAACCCAAAGTCACTAAACAGTAACATATTTGGTTCTTATCTCTGTTTATGACCTCTGACCAAAACTGTACAGTCACAGTATATGCAGAGTCACTGGAGCTGAATCAGCAGGAATCTGTACAGCTGTTACAACAGCACAAAACTGTGTTTAGCAGTGCTAACATACATTAATTAATGTTTATAGATAACAGTGAGACAGTGAGTTTTAGACATGCAGTTTGCACAAAGGTAATGCTGCTAATATTGGTGCATTAACATCTGGGATGTTGGGGGATGACTTTTTTTGTACTCCGTTATATATATCACTGTTGTTGGAAGAAAACCTTGCATCTCCTTTTTGTTTGTCGTTTTTTTGGTTTTTGACATAATTTGAAAATACCTGTTGCCCTTTACGTTGTGTGTAAAATTCATGATGAATGGGCCAAAACGAACAGCCAAAAATGACTTGGAAAAAATTCTGGTTCCATTGACTTACATTAAAAGTAAAGTGTATTTTTTCCTTCTCCTGTGAAGTTACCATTTTTCTTCCGACAACAGCGATATGCTATCTGTAAACCTTTTCCCTATTAGTTTTGTACTTTTTTACAGAATGTGAAAATGTTACCTGCCCTTTACAACATGCTGACATATTATGATGAATGGACCCATACAAATACTCCAAAAAAATCTACTCCATTAACTTCCACTTAAAATTGAGAACATTTTTTCCCTTTTCCTGTAAAATTATCATCCTGGAGATATGAGATCTTGTTCCACCAGCAAAAATAACTTTGATTATGCTCATGAATACAGAATACAGAAAGTATTTTTATATACCATTTTCAGTACAAAAGCAGACAAACAAACAAACGAATAGACATACACAAAGACGCAAAGTTAATTAAATAAATTCAACTAGACAGGGTCCTGTTCCAGATTGTTTTGACAGAGTCAACTACTGGAGACCAGGTGACCACAGTATCAGCCTTTGCTTGATTCAGTCTGGCAGCAGCTGCTCCAGAACCAGGACATCCATAAAATGTAGATCTTTAGTGCACGCTCGGTTCTGTACGAGATTTCAAAATTACTTACTTCACAGCTGTCAGAGAAGCCATTACTATTTTCGTTTGACTGGGTTTCAAGTTAAGTATTAAAGTGTCTCTGAGAAAAGTGTCTCTAAAGTATCTCTGTGAAGAAACAAACAAACAAAAAAAATATAGTATATATATATATATATATATATATATATATATATATATATATATATATATACATACAGCTCCAAAATGGTAACTTTACAGGAGAAGCAAAAAACCTGCTTTACTTTTAATGTAAGTCAATGGAACCAGAATTTTTTCCAAGTCATTTTGGGCCATTTCTTTTGGTCCATTCATCATGAAATGTACACCAGTGTAAAGGGCAACAGGTATTTTCAAATTATGTCAAAAACTGAAAAATGAGGTTTTGTTCAGACAGCAGTGAGATATATACAAGGCCAGCTTTATTTCTGAGCAGAGAGCAAGGAAGAGATGTTTCACTGGAGGACACTTCCAGAAAACATGAATAAATGTTCAGAGCATCCGCAGAGCATTTATAGTATATCAGTGGAAAGTTTCATTTGGAATGCCCGGAAAGGGGATATATGAAATCTGCATGCAATCTATAGTGTATCAGCTGATGAGCAAATTTTTACATGAAAAGAATATATTCTTCCAAAACAAATCTCAGTTCAGATCTGAGTCCTCTATGGCTAGGTCACAGGTCCACTTTTTTTGTACCCTGAGCACATGGAGAGTAGTTTGTTATAAACCATACCCCAGGATGATTACATAGAGTGGTCAGTACATTAAGCTGGGTTTATTACTGTAAGTGCTAGGGAATGCATTGTGTTGACTGTAGTTGTATTATTCATTTCACATGCAGTCAGCTGATCATTATGATCATCAAAGCTCACATCATCAGATCACTCAGTCATGCATGCACAATTATGATTATAAAATAGTGGAACTTTTCCAACTGCTGTGCAAGCAGAGTCCAATTACAGAATACGTTCTTAAAAAGATGGTTCTTCAAGGGTTGTTTAGTAAAGACAGTGGTTTTATACAGAACCATGAACACTCAAAGAACCACTTGCACGCTTAAAGTGTTCTGTGTATGGTGAAATGGTTCTTCAGATTGATGGATAAAGTGTTGTATATGGTTCTGTATAGAGCCATTTTGAAAATGGTTCTATGTAGCACCAAAAAGTGTTCTTCTATTGTATACAAGCTTAACATTGTAACAATAGCAGAACTTTTTTTAGTGCTTTATAAAACCATATACAAAACGTTCTCCATCAAACTGAAGAACCATTTCACCATGCAGAGAACCATTTAGTCAGGCAAATGCTTTTTTGAGTGTTCACCAATCCATACAAAACCATTGTCTTTACTAAATAACCTTTGAAGGACCATCTTTTTTTCAGAGGTTAGACACCCACACATAAACGATTTTATCTTTGAGTGAATAAGAAACTAATTAAGCAAGAGTTTAAGTAAGTAGTTTGAAGGTAAACTGATCACATTATTCATTCAGAGTGGTTTGGTGTGAAATGATGCGATCTAGAGAAACTTACAGAGTCAGAATTGTTCACAGTGGTAGTCATAGGAACCAGACGTCCACCTCTAAAAGCTCCCGTCACAGAAATTTATTACATTAAATTTTTTTTTGATAATTTAACGATAGTTTTGAGAAGATCTTGGCCTAAAACAAATTTCTAAATCCTTTCATGGTGGAGGGATACATCAAACAATCAAAATAGTCCCCAAAGAAAACACATTGTTTATTTCACCATCATTAATATTGCATATAAAATTCAGAAGACATGTGTAGGTTCACTGGTGGTTTTGAAAATTAGATATAATATAAGTATGAAATAATAGTGTTTTCAAAAATGATTAAAAGCTACAGAGAAAATGTGTCTCCTAACAACCACCTGGAAGACCTGGTAGAAATCAAAACTGCCCCCATCAGATAAACAGCACTTAAAGCATTCATCTTTGAGAGAGAGGAGAAAATCAAGCTGCTTCAGATCTGAAAACATCCACAGGTGTTTCTGTCCATCCTTTCACTGTGAGAAGACAACTCAGCACTATGGGTCTGAAAGGATGTGTAGCTGTCAAGAACCCTCACTGAGAAAAGGTGACAGACACATCAAACAAAGAAGCTGAACAATGGACTGACCACCCCAGAGTCCAGACCTCAACATCACTGAATGTGTTTGATTACTTCAGAAAATGATCAACCACCTTCTAAGACTGAACTTTGGTAAAGAGTGACACACTAAGTACTCAGACATCTGATATTAGACTTAGTTGTGTGTTATTTTCTGTTTAATATGTTTTCTGCTTCCTTACACTGAAAATATAGTGTATGTATATTTTCTCTTTTTACATCTTGCCCCTTACGCTTGCACAGAGACTCTGGACTCTCGGTTTTTGGGCAGATTCCTTCATGTATCAGTAAAATAGTTGCAAGTTTCTGTATGAGTCTCTTATATGTAAATGAGGGGTGTAAATTTCTCTGTAAAATGTGTTTGTTAAGCACTTTGTGTAATGATGTTTTATGATTGCATGTGACAGACACCTGATCAGAGTGACTGTAGAGGAGTATAAAACATCAGAACACTCAGACTGACCTCCACCCTTCTGCTGCTCTCTCTCTCACACACACCGGTAACATCAAAGATCCAGGGGACCACAGACAGGTGAGCGCTGAAACACACACACACACACACACACACACACACACACACACACAGTCAAGCGTTTTAATTATACAAAAAATACAATTTAGAAATGTCTCTGGTATGAGTGTCAGAAAATGTAACCTTCAGGAGATAAAAATGTGTTTAATGTAAAGTGTTATAATTGAAAATAAGATTGGGTCTCATTCCCCAACCGTTCTTAAGAAGAAATTTCTTCTTAAAACCCACTTATGCAGTTTTCATAAAGACTCTGACATTCACCAGTGTTCACTTATTTGGGGTTTGTTCTTAGGTAAGAACAGAATCTACACACACTCAAAAGCACAAAGGTGTGAACTGTTCTGCGCTTTTAAGAACACGTCATGAATCTGACGTAGACTTTCTCTTAGGACCTTCCTCCAGAACCCACTTAAGAACAAACTTAGGAAGATACTGGAGAATGAGGCTCAGTGTTATTATTATAAATTAGAACAGCTTACATTAAAGGGGCACTTCGACCAAAATCAAACACTTAACATTTAACCAGCTGTTGTAAACGTGCCTAATCGCGTTCTACAGTGGTTCTGCAGTGATCCCTAGAGAGACATTTTCCAATTTAAACACATAGAAAACCCCCTTCTGATGATGTATTTTGAAGGTTGGGCTTACATTCGGAAAACGACTTGTTTTAACATACGTTGTGTGATGTATTTGCATAATGAAGATGTGTATAAAATCATTCATTCTGTCAAACTGAAGAGCCTGAGGGATATAAAGCTGCGCTGCAGAATACAGTGGAATACCTCAAATAACATATTAAAGTCTAGTTTTAAACTGGAATTCACCTTAAAAGATATTAATATAAAGTCTTTATGTATTATTTAAGATATTGACAGAGAATAAAAAATCTGCATTTTAACATAAATTGAAAAAAATGGTATAAATCAATAATGATCTGCATTCAACACCAATGTCTTTTCCCACTCTGTGCAGAATGAGGGTTTTGCTCGCTGTCGCCGCTCTTGTGGCTGTGGCCAGTGCTGCCAGCATTTCGCTGGAGGACATGGAGTTCCACGCCTGGAAACTGAAGTTTGGTGAGAAAACGCCTGCACAAAAGTCTTAGGCAGCTGAGAAAGCTGTTTAAAACTGTTTGTCTGGGCAGTAAGTGTGTTTTTATCCAGGAAAATTGCTGTATAATGTACAAAAAACAAACACAGAAGTCAGAATGTGTTCAGAATGTGTTGTTTTCAGTAAAGTTATGAATATGTAAGTTAGAAGATCACAGCTTTAGTTTAGTACTGATTCAATGTCATTAAGGATTCATAAACTAGTGTTGGATGGTGACTGTGAACACTGGGCCTGAGGAGAGCTTTTAAAATGTTAAAGATAACTCATTCACACAGAACCATCACAATTATTCATTCATTTAATATAAGTGGTATTTTTGTTGACTAAAGAAATGCTCACTGCTCAGATCAACAGCTTTAAATGTTATTTAATTAAAATACTCCATCCAGATATTAAAGGGGTACCAACATTAATTCTATACATGCATGAAGTTTAAAGATAAACTTACTACAACTACAAAATTGTGTGTAAATACAGTTTAAAGTATGTTTCATTTCCTTGACAGGATATTTCCTACCCATATATGTCATTTTCCACATTAATAAGGCATTAAATAAGTTTTTTAATGTGTTCATGCTCTTAATTCAGCTACTTATCAAGCTGTTCAGTTCAATCTGGAACTGCATTATATAGAGTTTATGAGGACTTTCAGCCAGGAATATGTTTGTATATGTTGCACTCAATTAGTATTTTTTTGTTTACAGTGACCTCTAGCGAACAAACAGGGACATAACACATTGCAAGAAATGAGATTCCAACTTGCTTATCTGACTTACTACAGGCTGACATTTCAACTACACTATATATGTTCCTTCACAGGTAAGGTCTACCACTCTATAGAAGAAGAGTCTCAGCGTAAGATGACCTGGCTGATCAATCGTAAGCAGGTCCTGGTGCACAACCTGCTGGCTGACCAGGGCATCAAAAACTACAGACTTGGCATGACCTACTTTGCAGACATGGTGAGAGAAGAAAGACATATATGTACATTTTTGTGTATTTACACTCCTAAACTCAGAGAAATGGTTCGGAAAAAAAATAGTTTTTCACTCATCCCAGATGTGTTAAATCAGCTGAGAAGTTCTGCTTCTTCGGTTTTAGGGCTGGAGCTTTGAGACTAACATTGATAACAAACACTAGAAGTCAATAGTCACCCAAATGTGTTCTGGAAAAGCATTCCCAAACTGTCTCTCAACCTGAACAGACCATGTCCATGTCTTTATTAAGGTGGAGCACAGCACAATTTGACTTACTGTGAGCTGGAAACATGAACAAAACTTCACTGTGCAGCTAAACAGAGCAGTAGCCACTTTAGACAAACAGGTGTTACTTTAACAAATTCTGTTTTTCTTTAAATCAAGATTAATGAAGATGTGGTTTGAGCAGGTTGGTGAAGTTTTGAGGATGTATTTACAGAAAAGATTTGGGTGACTATCAGCTTCTAGTGTTTGTTAGAACCATTCGCCTCATAGTTCCAGCGCTAAAAGTAAAGAAGTAAAACTTGGACACCAAACGTATCTCGGCTAATCGACTACATCTGAGGTAAATGGAAAATTACACATTTCCGAACCAATACATGTACAGAAGCCTACAGCCATAACTGAAACAAAATGGCATAACCAAATATAAAAAAAATAAATAAATACAATAAAAAGCTGCATTTTCTATAAAAAGCATATATTTTTAAGTAATAACCACCATTACAGATCTCATAAGTTACCTTTTCATCATTTGAGCATATTTGTGAAGACAGCTAAATGGAAAAACAACACTTATACACATAAACCACATCAACTATAATTATATTCATTTGTCTGGAAACATGAACTTGGTGCAGTGGTTACGTCTCCTAACATCTCCTTCTCCAACAGAACAACCAGGAGTACCGTCAGCTGTTCAAGAGCTGTCTGGGATCCTTCAACAGGACCAAGGCCCGTGGTGCAACTACATTCCTCCGACAGGCAGTGGGCGCTCCCCTGCCGGACACTGTGGACTGGAGGACCAAGGGCTATGTGACGGATGTTAAGGACCAGAAGGACTGTGGATCCTGCTGGGCCTTCAGTGCGGTAAGGGAGAACCTGAGAGAGTAAACCAGAACCAGACATAGTTGGAGGTATCTGGAGGACGTTAGGTAGATCAGTGGAAAGTCAGTGGATAATTAAAGTTCTGCATTGTGTGAATGTCGCTGTAGACCACTGTGATAAATAATGTATATAGAACCCTTCATAGGTCGTCTCAACTCAGGTTTGATCCTGGACTGGGCAGGTTAGACGGTGTTTGGAATGCTTAAGTTAGTAACCTAATGATCTCTACTCAAATCACATTAGTGATTTCAATTAGATCTTTTAAAAATGGCCTGAAAAATAAGTGTTCCTGAATGGTTCCTGGCTTGGACATATGGTTCTGGTTAAGAATTTGTTAATTAGCATAGAATAGGACTGCCCAATGTGTGGCTCTTGAAGATGTTTGATTTGTCCCACCAGAAAGTTACTCTCACCTCCACACACTAACCCAACAGGAGAACAAATATATTTACATACTATATATAATAAAATGTTTGGATACCCCTGGAATAGAATCTTTACATTGTGTTAAGGTTCTTTAGTCTAAAAAAAGCTTCTTCACGCTTCTCATTGCCAAAAATGGTTCTTTAAGCAACTAAAATTTCACTGTTGTTGGGACAAAACCTCGTATCTCCAAAATGGTAACTTTACAGGAGAAGGAAAAAACATACTTTACTTTTAATGTAAGTCAATGGAACCAGACTTTTTTTCCAAGTCATTCTGGGCCATTTCTTTTGGTCTATTCATCATGAAATTTACACATAATGTAAAGGGCAACAGGCTGTTCTAAATTATGTCAGAAACTGAAAAACGACAAAAAATGGAGATACGAGGTTTTGTTCCGACAGCCGTGATTTGTTCATGTTAAGGACCTTTTTCGCGCCAAATGGCACGTCCTTTTTAAGATTGCAGGGAACGCGGATCATTGTGCAGTCTCAGCGTTCAGGAGTGAAAAGAAAAAAGATTCTGTGAATCCTAACATGAATAATGTTACAAAGTCCTGTAACCTCTTTAATTCTTCTCTCCTTTTCCATCTACTCCTCCATCACCTCCTCATCATCTCAGACTGGGTCACTGGAGGGTCAGACATTCAGGAAGACAGGAAGGCTGGTGTCTCTCAGCGAGCAGCAGCTAGTGGACTGCTCTGGGGATTATGGGAACATGGGCTGTGGAGGAGGCCTGATGGACCAGGCTTTTGACTACATCAAAGACAACAAGGGAATCGACACCGAGGAGTCCTACCCTTACGAGGCCGTAGTAAGTCACCTAGAAGGATTTTAGAAATATCCTCATGGTTCTCACCAGCGTAGCTAAGGAAAGGTTTAGGGCAGGCCTTTATTAAAGGGATAATGCAACCAAAATGCTAATGATGCTAAAGTAAAGACAAAAGTGTCAGTTAACATGAGACTACTAATTGATGCTAATTGGCTATGTTTATTGTTCAAACTATTCATTTATAGGACCAGACAGGCGATGAACTGTTGCATAAAATTTTCTATGTATAGATCTTTAAATGTTTTGCTTATATTGCAGTTCATTCTTCTTACAACACTCCAGTGTTCAATGGTTTTGTAGGTTAGCATAGCCATAAATGCTAGCATGCTGGCAAGTTGAGCATGTGGAAATAGACTTTGTGCTACTATTAAGGAACCTCTTCAACAGGTTGTTCCTTCATAGTTGTGTGAATATTAATATGCATTTCAAAAGCAGAAATTCATTAAAATAAGTTCGTTCTTACCCTACAGTTAAGTTCTAGAGTTGTATGGAGGCTAATGCAGTTTTCTACTAACAATATTTATTCTTTGACCACTAGAGGGCATCAAACTGCTAAGCCAGTGTTCGTTTGGAATTAGAAGTCCATCATATGTAGAAACCGGCTATTATCCTGGAACTGGAATTTGGAATTTGTGGAATTTCTATATTTAATTTAACCTTAAATGAAATCTAAAACCATGCCAGACTCATGAATTTGTTTGTTTAAAAGTTGGAAAAAAGTGGAATCACTTGCTATATTAAAAGCGTTTGCTATTATTGATTTAAATATCACAAAACAACTCAGTAAAAGGGTTTTTAGATGTTTTATTCAATATTTCAAGAATTCTGCAATCAAGAAGTTTATAAATGATGACCTTCTACAGCTCTGTTCATCATTCTGGACTTACTTCCAGCCTCTTACTGTCCTGCTGATTATCTGAACATTGTGATGTTGTTCTGTTCGAGCAGCTTAGAATCATTTTATACATTTATCTGAAACCAGATTGATTTTATATTATTCCAAACTTTTGAACAGAAGGCTTTGATGGTCTGTCACTTGAATACTTAGCTTGACTGCTTTCTGTCTCCACTGTGCAGGACGGTAATTGCAGGTTTAAACCAGACTCTGTGGGAGCCACCTGCACTGGCTACGTTGACATCACCAGTGGAGACGAGAAGGCTCTACAGGAAGCCGTGGCCACCATTGGTCCTGTTTCTGTGGCCATAGATGCTGGACACTCCTCCTTCCAGCTCTATGAGTCAGGTGAGTGTCATCCACCAACGACCAACTGTTCATGATTCACTCATGAGAAAACTTCATTCGAAATTCATTCGAAAGAGGCCCCGAATATTCTGTTGTAACTCCCGTAAGGATAAAACAATCTGAACCAAGAAAATACACTACATACCTTGACATATGTGTAATCGATTGCATTGCATCCGATGCTGGAAGTGAACTGAACTATTTATCTTTGGTGACAAGAAGGTCAAATGTGTAAATATAAAGATTTTCTCATCTTCTGAGAAATTTCTGAGAAAATTGTATCCTTGAAGGTTTTCCACAGTAAAAAAAAACAGACGATTCTTCTTAGAGTTTCAGAATATCAGTTTCCCTAAACCTGGATTAAACCTAAACTCATATCAAAAAGATCCCAACTGGGGCTGCATTTTAGTCCAGGACTAGGCTTAATCCATGTCTGGGAAACCAGCACTAAGCTTCACGTTGTGATAATAACTGCCAGTGAGGTTGAGAATTTCAGTTACTCAGTTGATTCCTTCATGGGATGTAATGGAATGGAATGGGGTGGATGGATGGATGGATTGATTGATTGATTGATTGACTGACTAATTGATTGATTGTAGGTATCTATGATGAGCCTGACTGCAGCAGCAGTGATCTGGATCACGGCGTCCTGGCTGTTGGTTACGGCACTGAGAGTGGACAGGACTACTGGCTGGTCAAGAACAGGTACACAAACAATACAAATAAATGTATGATTCATTTATTAAAGTCTAGGTAGATTATATAAGTGAATTCTAAGATTCTAGGAAGTCTACTAAGTACTAGCTTAAGTTCTACTGGATGACATTTCCACAGTGGAACTCACTCAGTTCTGTATTACAGCTGGGGTCTCGGCTGGGGTAACAAAGGCTACATCAAGATGTCCAGGAACAAGAATAATCAGTGTGGTATCGCCACAGCGTCCAGCTATCCACTGGTCTAAAGTGAGTTTGGTGCTGGTTACTGTTATTGTTAGTTGTCTGATTGGTCTGGGTGGGTTCAGTGACCTGTAGAGAGATTGTACATTTTTCACATGAATAAAATTGGCACAATAATTGTTTAAAATAAGTAAACTGAATGACCAATTGTGTTGATAGAGATTATTCATGTAATTTGAATTGAAGTAAATGCATCTCCTTCTAACTACAGGCCATCACTGTATTAACAGTACTAAATCACACAGACTGTTAGCAATCTTCATTATAGCTTCAATTACATTTCTTCACATTTTTACTATACAAATCATTCAAATCATTTTAATGTAAAAATGTTTATTTTAACAGGTTCTGTGTGAGAAGGTGGCAGCAATCTGAGCAGCTGATTATCAGAAATGAAACATCAGCCGTGCCGTTAAGATGCACCACTGAGCATGACCTCAGGGAGAAACTGTAAACTGCTCTTTTGTTTACGTTATAAAAGTAATTTTATTAAATTGTAATCAATAAAAGTGTTTTTGTTTTTTATAATTCTCTCCTGCATTAGGAGAACATGGTGTGAATGTAAAAATGAAGTGATTGGAGAAAATAAAAGGGATGGGAAAAAAGTGGTTGTCAGAGTCCTTGGTTTGAAAATGCACTACATTTATGGAATGTTAGAACAGTTGGCAATTTTAGTGTTGGGTACAATGTGATAAATCACTCTCTCTCTCTGAAATTACCTTTCTCTGTGAAATACCATTTGAAACAGCAAACTATCCAAGGGCAAGTTTCCAACTAGCAATTTTGTCTATAATGTATTAAACCTTGAACCACTAAGACAGGATTTTGGCTAAAAGCTCACTAAAATAAACATGAGAACTTATTGAAAATCTGTAATATTGTGAATTAAGCAAAGAAGAAGATACAGGAAGTATTGTATATTTAAGGTGTACAGGCATCAGAGGAGAACAAGAGTACACTACAATTTACAGACAAACAGTAAGTGGTTACAGAGTAAAGATTTCCAACTACACTATGAGTTTGTGGCATATTATGCTGGCTGTCGGGTTTTACTTGGTTGTTAGCTGGCTGACTGGGTTTGTGTGAGGCAAAAAAAACAGATTATTCTAATGCTAATATTAGCTAGCTAGCTATCAAGCCCACTAGTATAAAAATGGAAAGAATTTTTACTTCCTTAGTAAGAGTGAATGAGCGACAGAGATAGAAATAACGTCATTGACATCTCTTTATATTTTTTGTTTTTACATTTCTCTTCGGTATTTGGAAACGTTGACTGCCATATATTGTTGTTTATAATGCGTTAATGTCAGTGAAAAGGTCATATAGTGTTGATCATAATGCAATTTTATATTCCTCAACCTGTAGACTGAATTTAAGAGGTGGCAGCTCAATCAAAAGCCAGTCAGATGATTTTTTCCAGTGAAAAAAAAATATTGTTCCATCTCAACTATTTCCTTGAGTCATTGTAAACTGTAATAAAATAATGTATTACTAGACACAAAAAGCGAGGGAGAGAAAGAGGCTGAAGGAGACTGACAGGACTGAAGGAGCAGATCTGATGGAGTAGTCAAAGAAGAAAGTGAGAGAGTTGTTTAAGCTTTAATGGAACATAACTGAGAAAACATGAAATTCTGTTGCTCACTTTTTAAACATGGCTACCAAGCAAAATCACATTATTTCTGATTGTACTAACTGAGACTGAACTGATCTATAATCTGTGTGTTCGAATAATATATTTAGGACCTGCAAGTTGAGAGAGAGGATACAGCACTGCTTGACTTCAGTACCTTTGCTTGATCTGTGTCTGTTGTAAGTGGACAGAATTAGTGCTGAAGTCATAACAGCTCTGTGATGAATGCAAACTACAAAGAGACTATTTGACCAAATAGTTTTTGACATGAATAATAATAATCTAATCTACCGTTATGCTCCTGAATGAAGTTTTGGGATCCAGGAGATCCGGCTCGTATTGGTCAGCTAAGCTGATTGATCTGACTCTCTGAAAAGAGCCAGATTGTCCGTCACTGACTTACATTCACAATCAGCTCTGTAACATTTACACTTCATTCACTAAGAGTTTATTTCACTGATTCTGAACTGTTTCTACTCAAACAGACTCAGTTGATCACTGTAATCAGCAGAACACACCTTGTGCTGTTTACAGAGCTTTTAAATGATGTTCACTGTGATTGGCTGTGTGTAAATAAAGCACTGAAAGGACTGGTGGGTTTGTACAGCTGGTACAGATGTGTTTGGGCTTTAGAGAGACACTCAGGAGTAAGTAATGAGTAGTGAGTTTACTTTTTACCTTTTACATAACATACAAAATATTTCCAGCATCAGTTGTTCAATTTCATCCATTAAAAACGTAGCTATTTCATCAGAACGTCACTGTTTCCACTGAATCTCATTACTCCTTTAGAAACTATTGAGGTCTGGACCTCAGTGTCCTTATGCTGGTTATGGCCATTTATCCAGATAGTAACTCATAATGAAGAAACAGCAAGAAGTTTAATCATATGTCTTTAATAATGACTCTCAGTAAACAGCAAGCAATGTTTAAAGAAAAGAGTCAGAACAGGCAGAGAAAAGACCAGAAAGAGACAATATTCAGGATTCATATTGATTTGTATGAATATAAATGCTATAAGCAGAAACAAACAAAGTATTCTGCTTTTGTAATACAGTTATTAAGAGGTTTACATGCTAGTTTATCAATGCTAAGATTTCCAATATTTAATTATCACTTAAAACATTTACAGTACTGTGCAAAAGCTTTAGGCCTCCATTAGTTTTATGTAAAAACTCTCAGCAGTTTGTTTTGATCAGTAAAAAATGCTACATAATATTAGAATCAATATAAATAAACATAAACACAGTAGTCAGTGTGTTGTTGTGAGTAAAGTTATGAATATGCAGGTTAGACAAATACAGTTAGAACACAGGTTTGGTTCATCACATTGATCTGTTTAATTCATTACCTGATTTATTTTAGACTTATAACAACCCCAAATCAGGTTGGGACAGGTTGGGAAATGCAAATCTACAAATCAATCAGTGATTTTTAAAATTTACTTTCATTGCAGACACTATTAACACAATATATTTCATGTTTTGTCTGGTTAACTTCATTTCATGTGTAATTATACATGGGCTCTGCACCAAGAACCGTCATTCATCTATTGGCCATAGAACCACATGGGCTCTGGATTACTTTGTCAAGCAAAAGTAGCTCCATTCACAAATGCCAGATAAAACTTTACTGTAGCAAAGACCTTATGTTAACCGTGTCCAGAAGCACCGCCGACTTCTCTGGGCTCGGAGGCATCTGGGACGGACCATCACACAGCGGAAACGTGTTGTGGTCATATTAATCAGAATCGTAAGAAACGGACGCCATGTGCTTTGGACCAAAGATAAAAAAGACCATCCAGACTGTTACCGGAAACAAGTCCAAAGCCAGGTCAGTCATGGTGTGGGGGTCTATCAGTGCCCTCAGCAAAGGTAACTTACACTGCTGTGATGGTTGCATTAATGCCAAAAAGCAACATATGTTGCTTCCAAGACAATCTTTTCAACTGACGGCCGTGCATATTTCAACAGGACAATGCAAAACCACATTCTGCACACATTACAGAGGCACAGCTCAGGAAGAAGAGGGTGCGGGTGCTGGACTAGCCTGTCTGCAGTCCTGAGCGTCCCCAATAGAGAATGTGTGGCACATTTTAAAATGCAAAATGCGACAACGAAGACGCTGTACTGTTGTGCACCTTAAAACATGGAAGAGCGGACAGAATTACACCTAAAACATCATAAATGTTTTTTTAAGTGTTGTGAAAAGGAATGGCAACATTACAAAGTGGTAAAAGCTTTACTGCCCAAGTTTTTTTTTTTATATTCTTTATTATAAATGTTTATTATAAATATGTTTATTGTTCATTATAACATCAAAATTGAAAAAAAAAAACAATAAAATTCAAGAGGTAAAACATCAAATAATGTGCTGTTGCACTGTTGTGAATGTAACACAGGTCAACAATACTTACAAATCACTGTTTTCTGTTTTAATTTTAACATACCATTCCAACTGATTTAGGGTTGTAGATAATCCATGTATTGGATGACAACTTTTAATACTGGACTTACCAGAAGAGCTTAGATGGCTTAAGACTTCTGCACTGTACTGACAGGGTTTGTTTGCCTCTTGAGTTTTGGTAAAAGACAGCAGGACTACTTATCCCTTAATTCAGGCTTAATAATTGATTGGCCTCCAGCAGACATTGTTCCTTTCAGCAGAGCTCTTTTTCCAGAATATGTTATGACACTCCCTGTACCTTTGTCTTCAGTGAATGGATGGATGGTTGAATTGATTTTCATCACATAAAGTGTTTGGTTCATAAATGCCAAGAGCAAACATGTTTTCATATCGGTTGTAGTCATAAGGCACAGAGAACATGATGGTCAGTTCACCGTTTGGACACATTTTATCATCGAGAATTTGGTACATCAGGACCCCGACAGCACCACGGGCTGCATGTTCATTTTTGGAGAAAGAGCACACTTCTTCGAAAATTTGTGTGACAGTAGGTTGTGGAGGACTGTGACAGTATTCACTGGAGGTGTTTGTCCTGTTATACAGACAGATTATGTTTCATTACGTTACATACAGATCTGTAGCAGGTAAAAGGCAGACAGACAGTGTAAGGCTGAGGGACATAAAGGGAAAATATTCCCAAAGGGCAATTCAGGGGTCCATGCACATTTCATGATTCCATCAAATTCTGAGCAGTGTGATGACAGTTAATTTAAATTTGCTAAAGCAAAATCAGTTCATCTTTGATATGTGTGTATGACAGAACGCTTATCTTATTTTTTTATTTTCTTGGACTGCTTACAGGTAATGATTATTTTATAATGTGTTGAATATGGGTCAAATAGATTGGATGCTAAATGCTGCAGTATAATATCTTCATCTTTGGTTTGTGCATAATATGACAGACTTTGAACCAAGGTATCTACTTTGAACTACTTGTTGGTAATGGCTGTTTCATAGTGTTGTTAAATTTGGTTTGTAATTCGATTAGATTGGATGCAACTTGCTAAACTGATCAACATTTTGTAAATTTGCATATCAACTACTTTAAAATCCTGCACTAAATTAAAAAAGTGATTAATAATTTACTTCATTTTCATTATTGTGCACTTTTTACCTTTTGTTGTGTTTATTAAAATTCATACAGTGATGGCAACAGGGTGTAAAAACAACTATATTTGTTTAATTAATCCCTCCACATCTAACTAAAGAACTTGTATTAAACGTGAATGTACTTGTTGTCCTTGTAAAACAGTCTTTTAATTAATAGTTGCCAGTCTTGACTTCCAGAAGTCTCTTTTTGTGATATTACGTCATGTATGACCTACTTCAAAATGTTCATGTATGATCTACTTCAGAATGTTATACTGTTTCAGTACCTTGGAGTTTTGCACCAGGATTGGTGCTGCTGTCCCCCTTCCTTCTTTAGATTTTAGGGGGTCAATGACCCAGTCTGATCAGGAATGGTGTGCTTGTGTACAGCTTTTTGATCGGATGTATGGTTGTTGTACAATGACAATTAAATGACAGTTTTCCTCACAAAAAAAAACACCTGGGATACCACAGCAACCATCTAGCAAGTTTATTAACCAGACCACAACCAAGAAACCTATGGCAACACAATAGCAACCACCAAGCAATAACCTAGCAACAACCTGAAAAATAATAGTAACCACCTAGTAACAGTTAGCAACACCCCAGCAACCATCTCAGGTTCCAATGCAACCACATAGCAGCACTCTAGCAACCACTTGGAATACCATAGCAATACCATGCATACTATAGCAAGCACCTAGCAATACCTTAGCAACCACTTTGGATACCATAGCAACCACCCAGCAACACCCTAGCAACAAACTGGAAAACCATAGCAACTACCAAGCAACATTTTAGCAACCACAAGCAATACCATTGCAACCATTTAGCAACACCCTAGCAACTACCTAAGATACCATAGCAACCACCTAGTAAACACCTGGAACACCATGGCACCCACTTAGCAATGCCCTAGTAACCACCTGGAATACAGTAGTAATCACCTAGCAACATCCTAGCAACCAATTGCAACACCATAACAACCACTTAGCAGCACTTTAGCAGCCAACACCACAGCAACCGCCTAGCAACACCCTTGGAACCACCTGAGATACCATAGCAACCATCAAGCAACCACCTGGTACATCAACCACCAAGCAACACCTTAGCAACCATAGCAGGTACCACAACAACCATCGGCCAACACCCTAGCACCAAAGATGCCATAGCAATCACATAGCAACACCCTATAGCACACTATACCAAAACTCAGAGATTTTTTAGCTCTTAAATAAACTTTAACACAAACATAAACAGCAAAAGGATAGTGTATGTTGGAGGATGGGGTTCATACCCTGCTTTGGGTAATAAAACAAGTATAGCTTTTATCCTTGGGATAAACTCTTCACATTACATTAGGTTATCTCTGAAACTGGAAACTGATCTCACTTGATAAGAGTGGTTGCTACGCTGTAAGACCAAAACTATGTGGACACCTGATCACACCTTAATGAGCTTGTTGGATGTCTCATTCTAAAACCATGGACATCAATATGGAGTTTCCCCCCTTTGCAGTTATAACAGCCTCAAATATTCTGGGAGGTTTTCCACAAGATTTTGGAGTGTGTCTGTGGGAAGTTGCACTCCACACTTATTTGTTTAGATCTTACCAGTTCTAAAAATGCAGACTTCCTACTTTTAAGGCCTACACAAGGTTCCTTGGTGTCCTGCTTTGCTTTTGAGAATGTGTTGTGGTGTTAAGCATGGACAGTAAATTGATGTTCCACCAGGATTTCCTCAAGTCAGAAAAGAAATCACTTCCATGCTTTATGTGCCACAACATATAGCGGGATGCAGTTTATGAATGGCAAATGTTGCCTAATGGCACTGCATAAATTTAAGGCAAAATTACTGAGCTCTACTCAACCCATGGCACCAACATCTAAGATGGAGACAGAAAGCAGAAAGAGGCCTTCGCTGCCATGTGCACTCACCCACAAGAGTCGCAGAGGTGGCAGCAGTACACAAGTCCTTTACTTAAGTAAAAGTACAACCCTGTTTCCAATAAAGTTGGGATGCTGTGCAAAACGTAAATGAAAACAAAATGCAATGATGTGCAAAGCATTTAAACCCTACATTTATTTAGATATAGTACAAAGACAACATACCAAATGTTGGAAGCAAGGCCTTCCCTGAAAATGACGTCATCTGGATGGCAGCCTATGTTGCTCCAAAACCTCTATATAATGTGCCTTGTAAGGTGCCTTGCCCCCTTGTATCTGGATGATTGTGGCAGGTTGCTGTCATTGGAGCCTGGGGGATGGTTGCTTGCCACAGCGATGTATGCAAAAAGTTTCCCTAGATTTATGAAGTGTATCAATGTCACCTCCATTTTCACCTCCAATTAGAGAGTTTAAAATAGTATGTGTTGTACTGTTGTAGGCAAGACCACTAAAGATGATTCTAAGACAAGACCAAGACCTGGACACATTGAGTCTATGTCAAGACTAAGACCATAAGGTGTTTTCAGAATATGAAAATGAAAAAAAGAAAGGGAGGAAAAAAACTGAAATTCATTTGTTGTTTAATGTTGTGTACATTCATTATCATGGTGTATATTACTGAATAAGATTTTATGAAATATTTTGTTAAATATAATGTTATATAATGTATAGCCTAAAAATATTATTCATTATTATTGTATTATAGTCCTAGTCCAACTTTGCATTGTAACTTTTGGCGGTAAATGATGGTGAGGTTCTTCTCTGTCCCTTCTTCTCTAAAATTATTGAGATTCATCACCTATAGTCTACTGAATATAAACTAAACAACATACATACATTTTTATTATTTTTATCATTATTATATGAAAACTGAAACCAAATGATGTTGAGGACCAATACAAGAGCAAGTCCAAATGATGTTGTGACCGAGATAAGAGCAAGGCCAAATGATGTTGAGATAAAGATGAGAGTGAGACCAAATGATGTTGATACCAAGGCGAGAGTGAGACCAAATGATGTCAAGACCAAAATGAGACCAAGTGTAAATGATGTCAGGACTGTGTCAAAACCGAATCCAAATAATGTTGAGATAAAGACAAGACCAAGATCAAATAATGTTGTGGCCAAGGCTAGACCACGACCAAATGATGTTGAGACCAAAAGTGTGGTGTAAATGTCCATGATGGAGTGGAGACAGACCCCAATGATCTTCTCAGCTGTCCTCACTATTCACTGTAGGGTCTTGCGGTCGGAGGCGGTGCAATTCCCAAACCAGGTGATGATGCAGCTGCTCAAGACGCTCTCCACAGTCCCCCTGTAGAACATGGTGAGGATGGGAGGGGGAAGATGAGCTTTCTTCAGTCTCCGCAGGAAATAGAGGTGCTGCTGGGATCTCTTGGCTATGGAGTTGGTGTTGACCAGGTGAGGTTCTCTGTGATGTGGACACTGAGGAACTTGGTGCTCCTGACGATTTCCACAGCAGAGTCAGTGATGTTCAATGGGGGGTGGTCACCTTGCACTCTTTGGAAGTCAACAACCATCTTCTTAGTTTTGTCCACATAGAGACAGGTTGTTGGTTCCGCACCAGCCACTGCACCTCTTCTCTGTATGCTGACTCATCATCCTTGCTGATCAGACCCACCACAGTCATGTCATCAGTGAACTTGATGATGTGGTTTGAGCTGTGCTTTGCAGTACAGTCGAGAGCCAGCAGAGTGAACAGCAGTGGACTAAGCACACAGCACTGAGGGGTTCCGGTGCTCAGTATGGTGGTGCTGGAGATGTTGTTACCAATCCTGACTAACTGAGGTCTCTCAGTCAGGAAATCCAGGACCCAGTTACAGAGGGAGGTGTTCAGGCCCAGCAGGCTCAGTTTTCCAGTCAGCTGCTGAGGGGTGATGGTGTTGAATGCTGAACTGAAGTCTATGAACAGTGTTCTGACATAGGTGTCTCTATTGTCCAGGTGGGTGAGAGCCAAGTGGAGTGTGGTGGAGATGGTGTCATCTGTTGAGCAGTTGGGGCGATATGCAAATTGCTGTGGGTCCAGTGAAGGAGGAAGCTGGTCTTTAATGTGCCTCATGATAAGCCTCTTGAAGCACTTCATGATGATGGGAGTGAGTGCAATGGGACGGTAGGACAGAACACTGGAGACTTCTTCGGCACAGGGATGATGGTGGTGGGCTTACATTGGAATGACTGCAGCGCTCAGAGAGATGTTGAATATGTCTGTGAGAACATCAGCCAGCTGTTCAGCGCATTCTCTGAGCACTCTGCCCTGTTTGCTGTCTGAACCTTTTCATGGGTTGACTCTGTGTAGAGTTCTCTGCACATCAGCAGTGGACAGACGCAGTACCTGTTCATTTGGAGAAGGTGTGGTCTTCCTCGCCGTTGTGCCATTCTGTGCTTCAAACAGAGCGTGTAAGTTATTAAGTGCAGTTGGAAGGGAGGCATCACTGTCACAAGCAGGTGGAGATGTCTTGTAGTTGGTGATGGCCTGGATGCCCTGCCACATGCGCCATGTCAGCAGTGTCATGAAAATGTTCATGGATTTTCTTTGAGTAGGCACGCTTTGCCTCTCTGATGGCCCGGGAAAGCTTGGCTCTTGCTATCCTGAGGCTGATCTAGCCAGTCACTGATGCTGTATACTCCTCCAGGTTGATGGAATCAACGGAAGTTGCTGCTTCTCTGAACATCTCCCAATCAGTGTGCTCAAAACAGTCCTGAAGAGCAGAGATAGCTCCTGGCGGCCAGATTCTCACTTGCTTCTGGTCCGGTTTGGCATGTCTGACGAGCGGTCTATATGCTGGAATGAACATCACAGAGATGTGGTCTGAGTAGCCGTAGTGGGGGTGGGGCTCGGCCCTGTATGCGCCAGAGATGTTTGTGTAAACAAGATCCAGCAAGTCCACATACTAGTGAAATTTAGGGAGTACTGACTTGAGATTGGCATAGTTGCAACAATAAACAGTCCATCTGGTTGTATGTTTTGGAGATCACTGATAGCGCTGAACAGCTCATTCAGTGCGGCGTTAGCATTAGCACTGGGAGCTATATACACTGCTACTATGTACACCATAGTCAACTCTCTTGGCAAATAAAAAGGCCTGGCTCTGACAATTGCAAACTCCAATACCGGTGAGCAGTGACTAGAGAGTACTGCTGCATTTTTACACCATGTAGTGTTGATGTAAACACACAGGCCCCCACCTCTTACCGCACGGTTCAACATCTCTGTCCGCACGGAAGCACAGCAGGCCGTCAAGCTGAATGGCTAAGTCCAGAGTGGAGCTTGTCATTCTTGTCTCCATAAAAATTAAAACCCAGCAGTCTCTGAATTCATGCTGGGTAGCTGCTGAATCCAGAGTTGAGAATGAGTCCAAGAATGAGGACAAGAATTAGTCCAAATGATGTTGAGACTGAGACAAGACTGAGTCAAAATGATGTCAAGACCAAAACAAGACTGAATCCAAATGATGTCACAGCAGAGACAAGAATGAGTCCAACTAATGTCAAGACCAAAACGAGACTAAGTCCAAATGGTGTCACAGCTGAGGCAAGAATGAGTCCAAATGATGTCACGACTGAGATGAGAATGAGTCCAAATTATGTCATAGCCGAGACAATGCGAGTCCAAAAGATGTTGAGATAGAGACGAGACCGAGACCAAAGAATGTTGTGACCAAGGCAAGACTGTGTCCAAATGATGTCGAGACCAAAGCTAGACTGAGAGAAAATCGTGACTGACTGAGACAAGACAGAGTTCATTAATTTATGCTCTCAAGACCAAGACAAGACAGAGTCCAAATGATGTCGAGACCAAGATATGACTGAGTCCAAATGATGTCATCAGTGAGACGAGACTGTGTCCAAATTATCTCAAGACCAAGATGAGACTGAGTCCAAATGATATCATGGCCAAGACAAGAATGAGTTCAAATAATGTCAAGACCAAGATGAGACTAAGCCCAAATGACGTTACAGCCAAAACAAGAATGAGTCCAAATGATGTTGAGATAGAGGCGAGACAGAGACCAAATAATGTTGTGACCAAGGCAAGACTGAATCCAAACGATGTCGAGACCGAGATGAGACTGAGTCCAAATGATGTCACAGCTGAGACAAGAATGAGTCCAAATGATGTCAAGACCGAGATGAGACTGAGCCCAAATGACGTTAAAGCTGAGACAAGAATGAGTCCAAATGATGTCAAGACCGAGATGAGACTGAGCCCAAATGACATTAAAGCTGAGACAAGAATGAGTCCAAATGATGTCAAGGCCAAGACAAGACTGAGTCCAAATGATGTTGAAACCAAAGCTAGACAGAGAAAATGGTATGGGGACCAAGACAAGACCAAGTTCATTAATTTATGCTCTTGAGCCCGAGACAAGACCGAGTCCAAATGATGTTGAGACCAAGATACAGCAGACTCCAAATGACGTCGAGACCAAGACACGATGGAGTCCAAATGATGCCATGACCAAGACCTAAACATAATTTAGGCTCATGAGACCAGTCTCAAAACCAAGACTGGATTGGAGTACTACAACACCTTTGTGCCTAAATATTTAAATAAAATAAAGAAATGTTGCTATAGAGTAAGTTTTGCACCTCTTTCTTGAAAAGATAATTTGTGATCATTGTGACCATCATAAATAGAGGAATAAGCTCTGAGATCAGTCCTCTAACTCAAAACTGTTAATACCAGCACACAGTTAAAGCACATGCAAAGCTGAAGGCCTATTCTGAGTCCTGATGAAGCACAGCTGACAGCAGCCTAACAGTTTTAAAAATATTTAACCAATGTAATTAACTCCCACTGAATGGTTGTATGATTTTGGAATACATTACTATTTTCCCATTTTATGCATTTCCATTTTGATGTGTGTTCAAATATTGAATCTTCATATCTTCTCAGCAGTGATTTCAGAGCATGACAAAGGAAGAAAAAGGCTTAGCGTTCCACATTTCTGAGACACTGAATGGCATTAAAGAGACAGTGAACTGCCTTTATGTTTTAGTTTGTTTGTTTACTAGGGAATAATGTAAATGGTTGCATTATACCGAGTCATTAAATCAGCTTTTTAATGCAAACCTTTACACAAAGGCATCTCAGGCTGACCGCAGGTGTTACTGAATACATATACATGTAGAATATCAATTTTACTCTGTAGATACATATACAGAACAGCACAACAAATGAATGATCAAGTCTTGAATAAAAACGATTATAAACACGTTTTACTCAGTGCATTTTGCAGTGTGACTGAGAGTAGTGTTTACATCAATTATGTGCAACAAAAACAGGATAGAAATACATTAAATGCATTAAATTATTTGTTGCTAGTTTATTTAAGTTGTTTTGCCTTTTTTTGTTTTGCCTTTGTTTATTTCCTTTAAACACTGCATTTACTGCCTGTAGTGCTTAGTTGTTTCTATCACGCTGAGTCCGGGATGAGTCGCGAGTCAGTTAAGGATGAGTCCAAGTCAAGTTCCTTGTTAGATAAAGGTGAAACTGAGTTGAGTCATAAGTCACTTAAGCACGTGTTATAGACGACTCCAATCTGTGTCGCAGGTCAGTAAAGCACGTATCCGAGTTGCCAGTCAGTTAAGGGTGAGTCTGAGTCAAGTTGCAAGTCAGTTAAAGGCGAGTCAGAGTTCAGTCAAGAGTCAGTTAAGGACAAGTCAGAGTTGAGTCGCAAGTCAGTCAAGAGTGAGACCGAGAAATGAGTCAGTTAAGGAATGAGTCAGGGATGAATTGTGAATCAGTTAAATGCACATCTGAGTCACATCGAGAGTCAGTTAAGAGTGAGTCCAAGTTGAATCGAGAGTCAGTTAAAGGCGAGTCCAAGTCGAGTTGATAGTCAGTTAAGTGTGAGTCCAAGGTGATTCACGAGTCAGTTAAGCGCAATTCCAAGTTGTGAGTCAGTTAAGGGTGAGTACGAATGTACTATTTATATCTGTAAAAACAGGTGATTTTTACTGTCACTAGACTTGACTAACAGGTGACTAGACTAATTTTCATCTTAAAACCACCCCCATAAACACCGGCAACACCTAGTTTTCAGCCTTGTTTCAACAGGAACACTTTCATCACCACAGTATCCAGGTTTCAGAATTGGTTGGTCACTCCGAATACTCTCATTACTGCAGAATTCAGCCTTCATAAAGGATTGGTCAGTCTGAACACTTTGACTTTTACACACTTTAGCTGTCACAGCTGAACTCCAAGCCAGAAAGCTTTCATCACTGTAGAATTCAACTGTCATAATTGATTGGCCTTGAGGAGACATTGTTCCCCTCACATGAGCATCATTTCCAGAATACGTTAAAACCTTCCCTTTACTTACTCCACTGGTGAATGGACCCTTTTTTTTATAAAACATCTGGTGGAACAGATTGTAATCGCAAGAAGTCTTTCGTTCAAAAATGCCAAAACCAAAGCAGTTTTGATGCTCATCACGATCAGAAGGTACATAGAACATTATGGCCAGTTCACCGGCATAGTCCTGTCCATTTCTCAGGATTTGGTATGTAATGACTCCTACAGAACCATCGGGTAGGTTATTCGTTTTGGAAAAGGAGCATACTTCTCCGGTTCTTTTTTCAATCATAGTTTGTGGATGATGGTGACAGTGTCCACTCCTGGTGTAGATCCTAATATAGAGAAAGAGAAATAATAAACGATAGTATAAGGGGTTGCACCGGTTATGTGTTAGTTTGTGATTAAGTTTGTCCACGAAATATTTACTAAATCTTATTGTTTTATTAATTTTTGATACCAATTTGACTATTGTCTTAGGGCACATAGCTAATAAACATTAATTAATATATTCACTGAGACCAAAAGTAAACACAGTGGTTTTAACTTGACAATAACAAATTTTTAACCAATCAATATACATGAAAATCAACATGGATTCGGAGAAAAAAAATACTGGACAGAACAATTTGGGCATGTTCATATTTTCAAAAATGTATTGAACTGAACACCTAGAGCCTTGTTTTTGTTTTGTTCTTTTTCCTTACAAGAAACAAAAGTACAATAATAATGTAAAATAATGGTTAAAAATTTTAAGTAACTGTTTCTATCCAGTTTTTACAACAGCAGCATAAACCCAGACATTCCTGTATTAGTGCTGCATCACCTATGAACTGTTCACATGGGATTAGTTTTACACAGTGTGAGAAATTCCCCTGCGTATTCAAGGGATCCCATGTTGGCTGGCTACTAACTCTCTCACCATAGCGGTACTGATGCTTCAATGGCAGTAACTGTTTATCAGTTGTTCTTCTGTAAAGTTTCTAGTGTGGTTCTGTGCTCTTCCTCACATTAACTGAGATCTTACTCATCTCCTCTTCTGTCTTCAGTGTGAGAAATGAGGAACAGTCACTCTTTACTCCAAAGTCTGGGTGAACCAGTCTGCTACAGCACCACCCTGAGGCAGAGCAGTGCTGCAGCTCTAGTTATTTAAGAATACCAACGAGAGAAGCTCGCTGGTTGTGGGTGAAGCAATTAAACAATGAGCTTATTAATTAAGTTTAATTTCAGGAACCCCCCAGAATTTTAATTTTGAGAAATTCAGAGGGCCCAACAGGTTAATTAAAGGATTTCAGACCCTCAGGAATCTCTGTATTTCACTGCTTAGATTTACATGGTGAAGTGTGGTAATGTACTTGTTACCTCTGTGTATCTCTGTGATTTTTGCCCTGTCCAAATGCTTTAGGTCACTAACTTATATGAATGCATACACATTTCTGTAAAAATTGTGAACACTTTGATATACTAGAAATGTGTTCAAAATTTATATACAGACAGATGACAAACTAAAGGAAAAATCAACATAAAGTGTCTTAGTGAGGTGTTGGGCTGCCATAAGCCATCAGAACAGATATTGCCTCAGTTAGTGTTTTGTCGACGGTGGTGGAGAATGCAGACTAACATCTCCCGTAGGTGTTCAACTGGGTTGAGATCTGGAGATTGTGAAGGTGTATTGAAGATAAGAGGGAATTTAAGCTAGCAGTGTATTTAGGGTACCAATGAATTTACCAGTGTATATAAGGTACCTCTGAATTTAAGGTAGCAGTATATTGAAGGTACTGGTGGATTTGAGGTAACAGTGAATTTAAGGTAGCAGTGTACTCAAGGCACAGGTGCATTGAAGATAACAGTGGATTTAAGGGTGCGGTGTATTTAAGGTGTCAGTGGATTTAAAGTATCTTATATACTAGCTTACACACTAAAATTAGAAATAACATACAGTTAGTGAAACTTGAAACTGAAGGAGTAAAACCTCAGTCCAGTGTTTTGCAAAGTACTAAACACACTTCTCTAAATTAGACACAGAAATCTAACAATGTCACTTCTTTTTGTGTGTTAGGTTATTTATGTATTTCACTCTAACAGTGTCTCTAAATAAAATCAAACCCTGACTATATGATTAGAAAAGCAGGAATGTTAAAGGTGTTTTGGATTGAGCACAGCAGTGTGTAACTGCTTCAAACAGAATCAGATCATATGAACTCTGTATGTGCCATATTGTGACAAAATTGGGTTTTTATAAATTATTGTATAGTTTTGAATTAAGTGTTTCATTTTGCAAAAGATCTGAGGTGTTCTGTCATTTGTGTGTATGGTTGTCTGAATTGTGTGTAGTATTTGGACAAAATGAGCCTTGTTTCCAAAATTGAGCTTAAGCAATTGTAAAAAAATGTAAGGTATCACTGTATTTATGGTATCTCTAGATTTAAGGTATTTGTATATTTAAAGTATCAGTGGATGTAAGTACCTGGTTAAAGGTAGTAAGGTAGCACAGTATTTAAGGTATCAGTTTATTTATAGTATCAGTGGATGCAAGGTCTTATGTGATTTTAAGGTAGTAGTGTATTTAAGGTATCAATGGATTTAAGGTATCAGTGGATTTCAGGTAGCAATGATTTATGGTAGCATTGGATTTAAGGTAACAGCCGATTTAAGGAACCAGGACATTTAAGGTAGAAGGAGATTTAAGGTGACAGTAGATTTAAGGTAGCAGGGCATGTAAGGAGGCATTGTATTTAAAGGCTTAGTGGATTTAAGGATGGTAATTAATTTAAGGTGGCAGGTGATTTAAGGTGGTAGTGGATTTAAGTTAGCAGTGGATTCAAAGTAAAGATGTATTTAAGGTATCTAAAGATTTAAGGTATCAGTGGATTAAAAACAGCCGTGGTTTTAAGGAAGCAGGGAGATGGCAAGTACTTTTTATATGGCACTATATTTAGGTTTTCATTTAACATGTCACTCACTATGTGTTTCATAGTGCTATTTTGGAAAACATGTGACAAACACCTTTTTTACTTACTTTCCCAAAAATCCAAATTTGATGGGTGATATATGAAATCAAAAAATCAAACGGGCACTAATATAGATATACTGTTAGATCTATACACAGTTTCATTTCTTTAGACCAATCAGAACTTGTTCTGTGCCACTGTTCCTTAACAAACTAAATGTGTCTGTTCTTGAACGAGTTTAACAGAACTGAAAAAGGACAGTAAGTTTATCAAATTAAAGACTATTAGGCCCATGAGCGCATGAGTAACAGAGACCATCAGAATGAATTGGTTCTGAAATTCATTTGTTCTTACCTTGGATTTGCTAAGGTGCACACTTCACTGCAATTACAGATTAGAATGGTGACATTTATCCCTGTCTTTATACTCTGAGATATTTGCTCAACACTGGTGTCAGCCAAGGACACACCAGCTGATATGGATGGTGCAACTTCCATTGCCTGGTGAGAGCCAAAAAAAGAAAAAAAAAGAAAAAAAAACACGCAACATCTTATTAACAAGCATTTTACTTATTTAACGGGCCTGTAACCTACATTTCTTCTAAAAGTTATGAGTTTATGTTTATGTACAAAAAAAGGTTCTGTTCTGATTAGCTGCCCTGTATAGTGTCTCATCCAAAAAGCAGTCTGGAGTGAAACACTCCTTATAATGTCAGTGTGAGTGGGTGGGGCTGAACTGCTGTAGGCTAAATAAGTGGATATATGTAATTTTAATTTCATTGTTTTTGAAAAATAATGCAAACAGGCTGTTTTTGCAGCTTAGTTTCCATATATGGACTGTATGTACCATGGTATGTTTTGAATTCATAACAGTGCTTACATACTAGGCCTGGGTGATGCATAATCGCATATCGTCAATGATGGATAACTTACCTGCTGGTGATGTGTAAAAGGTGATAATTGCCGGTTTGGTAAAAGAACTGAGAGGGAATCAGAGAGGACTAATTTACCTCTAAACACCTTGCAAAACACATTGAAAACTGGGGTTCATGTTTAAGAAATGAGCAGGCTCACGCACCAGTGTAACATGCTAATTACTTTTAGATATCACCCAGGCCTATTATGTACTGCATAAACATATTTTATTCCAAAAAGCCGTCGAAAATTTGGTTTTGTCCATTTAATAATTTAATGAATTCTTTAGTAGAAGTGTCTTAGAGTCTTACTCATCAGCTTGTAAAATATTCATTAATGTAAATGAGAGGCAAAACAGATTGCTTACAGTCAAGCGTGACTTTCTTTTCTCATTCTTTGCTGAATTACACTTTCAAACAAACAATGCATGCTGTACACTAGGAACCTACAGCAGATGGTGTCTCTCTCTCTCTCTCTCTCTCTCTCTCTCTCTCTTCTAGATGCATGCTTTACTTTGCTCTTGTTTTACTCTTTGATCAAAATCAGTTCTGATCTGCTGATCAATCATGGGCTCTTCATCTACTACATTCTCTGAATTTCAAATTACAGTTATTTATTTGTCTTAATTAAAACAATAACACATATAAAACGTTTCTTTCTGACACTTCCATAGCTTTCAATAGGCTACATCTACAGTAAACCACCACGTATACAGGCAGCTGATATTTCTGTGGAGTGTAAAGGGAGTAAGGACGTACCTGTCTCAGCGGGTCGTGGGAGAGATAAGTAGTGCTCAGCTGTGCTGTTGCTTTGAAAGTGATGAATCTGCTGTGCTGGAGCTGATAAGCCTGCAGGAGGAGGAGGAGCTTGAAGCTCTTAGTGATGCTATTCTCCAGTCCTGTTCCTGGACTTTCCCTGAACCAGTGTTTTTGGTGCTTTCCCTGATCTCAGATGGTTTTGGTTTTCCTTTAGCACAGCTCCTCTGCAACATGATTCAGCAAACTAGATGAGAAGACCCTCTGAAACAGAGAGTTCTAATTAGGGATGCATCAATACCGATACTGGTATCGGGCTGATACTGTGCTCGTTTACTCGTACTCATAAAAATTCATTGATACCAACATACTGATACCTTGTGACATAAGCCGAGTGTGGCTGCCACGCTAATAAACAAATGCAGTGAAGGAGGATCTGCTCACACAGAGGAGAGTTACCGTCGCTCTCTTTAAACATTCCGCCTTGGCAGATTCCCACCAGGATACACTGTGAGATTTTAGCCCATTTTTAAAAAAAACACAATCACAATGGCTTCCCCAGTATGGGCGGGAACATGTACACTAAGAAACAGGAGTGGGAAAGTCAACATTTCCTACCAAAGTCTGTATATGTGGACCTATGCCTACTTTACTCAGGGTATAAATGTTGATTTTCTTCAACTTATTTTAAAACTGCTTTTAGCTTCAGTGCTCAGTGTTCGCAGCGCTGGTCAGCGTGTTATTCTCAATGAATCAGCTTTATTGATAACGGTCCGTAGACAGAGTGTCTGTAGAGGCTGCTTTCACATAGCAGGTCAGTCAGATGGAGCGTTTTCGTAAAGTGTGAGTATATAAATCATAGCTTTGTCTGAACACGATGGTCTATTCAAACATATAGTGTGAGTCACCAAAGAGCAAGATTTCTAAATCACACAGTGTCAGTCTGGCTTTAGAGGACATTCAGCTACAGCTCAACCAGCCAATCCAAAGTCTCCAACAAGACGAAAAACTGGAAGCGTGATTCCTGCTGTCACTGGGCTGCTGCTAAAAGAGACAGATGAGGATCAAAACTATGAAACCTGCTTTACTCACAGCTATGCAGAAGAGCTTTTCTGACGGAGAACCAAACCCGCTTTTCTCCACTGCAGGGAACTAATGTAGCATAACTAGCTAATGCATGTCATTTAAAATCAGATACATTTTAATGACTTGATAGTAATTTGTTATGGTATCAGACTTGGTATAAATGACTACTAAAACACATGTACACATGTTTTATATGGAATGTTGATGATGGAAAATAGTGGAAAATCTGAAATAATAAGTTTTCTTTGGGGACTATTTTGCCTTACAGCGCCCTGCATGTATCCCTCCACCATGAATGGAGTTTAAGGCCAAAATCTTCTCAATACTATCATAAAACAGTGTCTCAGTCATCAGGCAATGAAACCATAACCATTTCATGTAGTAACTTTCTGTGAGGGAGCTTTTAGAGGTGGACGTCTGGTTCCTATCACCACCACTTGCATCTATAATGTTTATCTGTATCCCAACCACTATGCTTGTTTTCTGTTATTATACTACTACCCCTAAAGTGCAATAATATATCTCAAGATTGTGACAGTTTCTTTTTTCTTTTACCCCCTTTAAATAGAATAGTTAATGTTTTCTACCATGCCTTCAAATGCAATAATTGCTATGTGCAATATCCCTCCAACTTTGCTCCCAGTTTATTCTTTTTGTTCTATGTTTACGTTTACAATGCATTCTATTTATTTTATATTTAGCATTTTATAGTTTTTCCTTTAATTAAGCATCTATAGGCTTGCTCCTGTATTGCTGGGTTTACGAATCAGACACAAACAGATAAAGATGAGCCCGGAAGATTTATTGAAATGGAGATGAGCGGGTTAACACCGGACCAGGTCAATAACCAGAATAGCCAAACACTGACGAGACAATGGCAATACTTCACAAAGACAAGAACCAAACAGACTAGTATATGTACAGAGTGGTGGTGATTAGAATTCAAGTGACTGTGATCTGTTGGGCGGTTTGTGATTGGTTGAAGAAGTCCCTTGACTGACAGAGGCATTCTGGGAAATGGAGTCCTTGATGATGTAAGTGTTGGACTGAGAAGCAGGAAGCGTGACAGCTCCAAATGACATCTGATTGTATTTGTACCTTGACAATAAAAATATCTCATCTTAAATATCTCTGATCACTGTGAACACTTCTGATTGTAGAATGGAGCATTTCATACCAAACCACTTTGAATTATTCTGTTTATACCATATAATTATAATTTGTATATCTTATAATCTTAACCATATAACCATGCAGATATTTTCCTTTACTACAGCTTTTAACAGACCAGTAATAAGCTCACACCTACCTTTTGTCACGGTCGGGACAAAACCTTGTATCAATTTTCATCTTTTTAGCTAATGTAAAATATCCAGCTGCTCTTTACATTGAGTCAAAATTTCACCATGAATGCACCAATAGAAAAGTGCAAAATTATATGTCGGAGAAATGATTTCTATATAAACTTCCTTTGAAAACCGAGGACGTTTTTCCTTCTGTAAAGTTTTCCTTATGGAGATACGAGGTTTTATTTCAAAAGCTATGCCTTGTTTTTCGAAGACATTCACATTTTACCTAAAAGTAATCCAGTGAATCTACTTATCTGAATTAATCTTTTTTAAATAACCAACACAATGCCATTTTTGTTGTTTCTTTAGAAGGTAGATTTAAATTATAAATAATATTAATAATTTAAAAAAAAACAACAGAAACAAAAGCAGACAGTGCTCCTGAATGAGCTGAGCTGATTGATCTGACTCACTGAAAAGAGCTAGAGTGTCCGTCACTGACTTGCATGCACTGTTGCTCTGTAACATTTACACTTCATTCACTAAGAGTTTATTTCACTGATTCTGAACTGTTTCTACTCAAACAGACTCAGTTGATCACTGTAATCAGCAGAACTGACTGTGAGCTGTTTACAGGGCTTTTAAATGATGTTCACTGTGATTGGCTGCTTTCTAAATAAAGTGCTGAAATTACTGTTGGGTTTGTGCAGCTGGTACAGATGTGTTTGGGTTTTAGAGAGGACACTCAGGACGTAAAGTTATGAGTAGTCAGTAATCAGTAAAGTAGTCATATTACAGTGTGAAAGAGAGCAGGTTAAGGTATATTTTGAAGAAAAGTTATCTGTTTTACATTAAACTGCTGAATGTGTATAAAACAACAACTGCCAATTTCTAATATCCCTTATGTTTTTCACCACTCTGCTTTACCTGTTTTATGCATCCATAATGTTTATTTTTCTTTCCTTTCATTCTTTCATTTCCCATCCCTCCATTCTTCCACAATCTGCTATTACTATTCCATGAACTCATTGATTAGAATTTTTCACCTATTTCACCTATTTATTGACCCTTTAATTTTAAATTTTTACTGTTTCCCCCTTACCCTCAAGGAACCAGGTGGAAAAACAATTCCTGGGCAGCTAACTGCCGCCACCTGCTGGTCTAAGCTGCTGTAACATACTAAGTGTTAGCCAATATTTTTATTTCATACAGTACTGGGAAAAAATGTAAGGGAGATTTTTTTTTAATGGATGAAATTACACAGTGATGTTAGAATTGTGTCTATTTTATTATGTCGTATAGGCAGAAATAAATAAGGTGGCACTTTCTATTGTTTTTCATTTTACTCTTCATAGCTTCTGTGTATCTCCTGCTGATTTCTTAAATACTGTGCCATCAGTGTGCTAGTTAACAGTGAACTCTCTCCTACTCGCTGTAGTATGTTATGATACAATTCAACAACTTTAAACTATCGTTAAGTTCTCATTTGATCACTGCAATAGTGAACTACAGCCTGTAGCCTAAACTGAGCAGCTGCTGCAGCCGAGCTCTAACATGCTGATTTAGCCAGCAGTGTTACAGGTTACATTTTACAAGCTCATTCTGTAACTGCCCTCATGAACACTCACATTTATATCCTAGTGCCATATGTTAGCCTACAGTGTGTTGCTGCACACCTGATCATCTCAGGAAGTCAGAGTCACTCTGTGTAGTGCAGCTGTCTCACTATCAGAACGTCACTGTTTCCACACTGAATCTCATGATTCCTTTAGAAACTATCAAGGTCTGGACCTCAGTGTCTTTACGCTGGTTATGACCATGTACAGATACTCAATAACTCATATTGAAGAAAACAGCAAGCAGTTTATTAATAACGTCTCTCAGTAAACAGCAAGCGATGTTTAAAGGAAAGAGAGTGTTTTTACCAGTAAAAACACTACATATTAGAATCAGTACTAATAAACAAACACAGGAGTCAGAATGTGTTGTTTTCAGAAAAGATCTGAAGATGAAGGTTAGACAAGCACATTTAGAAGAACACATGTTTGGTTCATCACTTAGATTTGTTCAATTCATCACCTGATTAAATTTAATGAAGGACTAATTAGATAAACTACATATTGGATGGTAACTGTTAATGCTGGACTTCCTCCAGGAGAGCTTAGATGGCCTAAGACTTTTGCACTTTATTGCATGTGCTGGACTCGGGTTTGTTTGCCTCTTGTGCTTCGGTAAACAACAGGACCCTCATCCGTCAATTCAACCTTAATAATCGATTGGCCTCCAGCAGACATTGTTCCCTTCACAGCAACTCCTTTTCCAAAATATGGTACGACACCCCCTGTACCTTTGCATCTGCTAAAAGGATTGTTGTAATCATAATCATAATACATCTTGTTGAATAGATTATCATCACATGAAATGTCTGGTTCATAAATGCCAAGAGCAAACCAGTTTTCATACAAGCTGTAGTTATAAGGCACAGAGAACATGATGGCCAGTTCACCGACAGGGTTTCTTTCATTATTGAGGATTTGGTACATCAGGACCCCGATAGAACCACGAGCTGAGTATGCAGTTTTAGAAAATGAGCATGTCTCCTGTGACTTTGTTATTATGGTAGGTTGTGGAGGATGGTGACAGTATCCACTGATGTTGTGGGTCCTGTTATACAGACAGAGAGATTATAATTCATAATGCAGAATACAGATCTGTAGCAGGTAGGAGGCAGACAGACATAAAGAGAAACTATTCAGGGGTCCACACACGTTTTCACATGCATGTCCATCAAATTCTGAGCAGTGTGATGACAGTTACTTTAAATGCTACAGCAAAATCAGTTCATCTTTGGTATGTGTGTATGACAGACCTTGAACCCATATCTCATTTATTTTTTGAACTACTTACAGGTAATAACTGTTTTATAATGTGTTGAATATGGGCCAGTTTCACTGGATACCAGTTATTAATTGTGGTATGCACCAATCCCCTGGGCTCGGATGAGAGCCGCAAGAGCCAGTAAGAAGGTGGGCCTGAACTCGGAGCCCAGATGAAACCCCACAAAGACAGCGAAGAAAGGATGAAATCAGAGAGATAGTCAGGGACGACGTGCAAGTCCTGAGCCCCGCCTCCTGGGCACTGCCTCTGGTGCCGTGGTGAGGCCACTTTAATTTGCTTCACATTCGATCCAGGTGGACAAGCAGGAGAGCAGTTTGCGGTGACAGGGAGGTGGAGCAGTGAGCTCTCCTTCCCTCTCAACTCAGGTGCAGACGTTTCTCCAGCCTTTAGCATCCTTCTTGAGTCCAGGGTGGCACAGGCCGTGCTACAGTGGATTTCATCCTCTCCCTGCTGTCTTCACAGGGTTTTGTCTGGGCTTGGAGTTCAGGCCCAGCCTTTCTACCGGCTCTCGTAGCCGTCATCGGGGCCCAGGGGACAGGCACATGCCACACTAATGTGATGATCTGGTAACTTTGGCTGTCAACAGCTTTAAAATGCTGCAGTACAATGACTTCATCTTTGGTTTGCGCATGAGATGACAGACTTTGAACTAAAATCTCTTCTCAACCACTTATTGGTAATTGCTGTTTTATAGTTTGTGAAATGTGATTCATGAGTCAGTCAGATTGGTGCAATTTACTAAACCAGGGGTGTCCGGTCTTATCCACAAAAGGGCCAGTGTGGCTGCAGGTTTTCATTCCAAACAAGCTGGAGCAACGTGATTCTACTTGTTTAATCAGTTGCTTTCCATCTTCGGCAACTGATCATGTGTGCTTCTGCTGTTTTGGAATGAAAACCTGCAACCGCAGCGGCCCTTTTCAATTGTACATCTCTGTATTAAACTGATGAACTGATTGGGTACATTTGGACACCAATCACATTTAAATCTTTAACATTCTTTAAATGAAAATGAATAGCAGAATGTTCAGAACACAGAACTGGAACAAGTGATGTCGCAATGCACATCTCTCACACAGACACTCATACTCAGCACAGTAGCCTAATGCACAGCAATATCAGCACAAATAATGGATTTAAGGTGAAACTGCATGTAAGGTGGCAGTTAATGTAGGTGGCCGTGGATTTAAGGTATCAGTAAATTTAAGGTGGTAGTGAATTTAAGGAAGCACTGGACATAAGGTAGCAAATAAATTTGAGGTAGCCTAAAATTTAAGGTAGCCTGAAATTTAAGGTGGTAGTGTATGTAAGGTATCAGTAAATTTAAGGTTGCAGAGAATTTAAGGAAGCAGTGGCTTTAAGGGAGCAGGGCTTTTAAGGTACCAGTGTATTTAAGCTAGCAACAAATTTAAGGTAGCAGTGGATTTATGGTGTCAATAAAACAAAAGCCAGTAAATTTAAGGTGGTAGTAAATGTAATTTGGCAGTGAATTTTAGGAAGCAATCAATTTAAGGTAACAGTGTGTTTAATAGCATAGCAACCACCTAGCAACACTTTAGCAACAGCCTGGAACACCATAGCAACCGTCTAGCAACATCTAAGTAACACTTCAGCAACCATTAACAGTCTACCATCATTTTAATGTTTTAACATAATAGGTTGGCTTAAGGGAGCAGTGGATTTAAGGAGGCATTGGGTTTAAGGAAGTAGTGGATTTAAAGTAGCGGTGCATTTCAAAAGGCATTGGATTTAAGTGAGCAGTGAATTCAAGGTAGCAAGAGATTTAAGGTGGCATTAGGTTTAAGGTAACAGAGGATTTAAGGTAGCAGTGGATTTAAGGAGGCATTGGATTTAAGGTCCCAGGAGATTTAAGGTACAGGTGTATTTAATAGCATAGCACCTGCTTAGCAACACCTTAGCAACAACCTGGGACACCATAGCATCCACCTAGCAACACCTTAGCAACCACCTGGGATACCATAGCAACAACCACGGTTGTGGTTTACCAACAGTCTTCCACCATTTTATTGTTTTAATTCAATTAGCTGGCTTTTTCGAGCTAAGTTAAAGTTCGTTCCCTTTCTATTTAGTAGTTGCCAGTGTTGACTTCCAGTGATCTCTTTATATGCTATAACGTGCACATACTGACTATCAGTGAGTGCACCAAATGTGCCGCACTCTTCTGACTATTCTCTGGTGTCTTTTTTGGTAGCTGCAGTACATGACTCAGCTTTTTGATCGGACGTATTATTAAATAGTTGTTCTTCTTAGGAATGAATGGCTGAATTATACGGACAGAACAACCTAGGAACCACCTGGGATACCATAGTAACCCCTTGCAAACACCTAAGTAATTATCTAGGATTCCATCAACCACCAAGCAACAGCCTGAAAACCACTTGGCAACCACCATGGACACTATAGAAATCACCTAGCAATATCTTAGCAACCAACTGGGAGACCATACTTTCAGTACACTAGCAACCTTTTGAGAATTGCTTAAGCTACACAATGACTTTGTATTTCTTCAGCAAATGCATTTTTCTAGTTTTAATGCAGTTTTTATTAAAGGGCCTCCAGATTTTCTCAGCATTCTCTCTAATAATGTGTTCACTGTTACTCTGCTGTGCTTTATTAAACTGGGTAAAGTTGTGATTGTAATTAATCCAGAAGGTCTCCAGTGACAATGAGTTCTGCAGGTTAATAACCCAGAAGCCCACTTCAGTCTGAGAGACCCTCACTGACAACATTCACCTGTACTTACCTTGGATTTGCTAAGGTGAATGCATCACAGTTATTGGTGATTTGAATGGTGACATTTCTGCCTGTGTTTATGGTCTGAGATATTTGCTCAACGGTGTTGCCGAAAAGGGAAGCAGCAGCTGATGCTACTTTCATTGCTAAAGCTGTTCCACGATCCATTGTCTGTTAAGAGTGAAACAAAAACATGTCCCATAAACTTTCATTATTATTTAATGATGTTTTATAAGCTTATCTTTATTATAAGAGCATTTAAGTTTGTGGCTGCTCATTGCTTACATAGCTTTTGTCTTAGCAAAAATGAGAAGCCAGCAAAGGTGGGACAAAAGGTTTTCATGTCCTCAACATCTTCTATTCTTCAACTCTTCCAAGCATCATGGTCTTTTCCAGTGAACTGGTTCTTCTCAGAATCTGTCCAAAATAAGAGCTTTAGTTTGGTTCTCTGGGCTTAGAGTGAGAGGTGAGGTTTGATTTGGTCAAGGAACCATTTGTTTGTTTTCTTTGCCGTCCAAGGGACTCTCAAACGTCTCCTCCAACACCAAAGTTAAAAGGCACCTGTATTTTTCTTGTCTCACTTTCTTACTGTCCACCATTCACTTCCATTAAGAACCAGAGAAAAGACCACAGCCTGGACAGTGGGTTTCAAGTTATGTACCACTTCTGCTGAACGTGCTTGGAAAAGTGGGACACTGTTTAATAAACTACTTATTATTTGTGGTTTAATATGATAATCTATTAATCTACACTTTTACGAGCTGTTGTGTCATGACCACTATGGCATGTTAAGCTTTAAGCTGTTTAAGCCTTTAAGCTTATTTAAATTAAACTCAGTGTAAATGTGAGATGACAATTCATTCTTCTGTGTTGTATTTGTAGGAGAAATACAGTATAACAAGAAGGGCCTCTTGTACTGAAACTGTTGTGCTAGTTGATGGTGAATTTAAAACAGAAATCTGACGCATTCCGTATGAAACTGGTGCACAAATGCAAACGCTCAGTTTGTGGACCATGTGCATTAAAAAAAACGTCCTGTATCTCATGCATTTGCATTTGAGAGAGAGAGTCACACAAAACACATAAATAGTGGGTGGATATATCGAAACTGAGGCTGATTACATATTCCACTGGCCAGGTTTTAAAACCAGGTGTAAATTTGCTTTAGTATCTGAAAGATGTGTTGTTAGAGACATCCTTTAACAGTGACAGCTGAAGGAATTACTTACCATCTGAATACCTCTCTTTGAACTCTCAGGAGCAGATGGACGTTTGTGAGAAGACGGTCTTATCATGCTCTTGCATTCCGTGTTTTCCTTCTCCGTTTTCTTAGCCTGACCAAAATATCAGTTCTGTAGAAAGTTTTGATGGGAAAGATTAATTAACACCACTGTTTCTTCATCTTTGAAATTTATTTTGTATTGCATTGTAAGCGCATAGTGCAATTGCATCAAGTGGTGCTGTGTCTGCACCCATACATACATCTGGCCCTCAGATCTTTTGATGAATTGTTATTAAACACAGAACGTGGAAAACATGAAAAAAGTTCAATTTTGCTTTCAAAGAGAAAGCACCATCTCCGATATGCCCACAGTTCAGAGGAGCTTCTTTTAAAAAATGAAACCAGTTCAGTTAATTATTTATTTAGCCAAAAAGTGATTAAATTGTTTGCTGTACTTGGCGTAAATTCATTTACAGTAACCTTAAAACACTGGCACACTTTACCTGAAAAAGCAGTTACAGTAACAAATGGTGGTTCACAAATGAACACAAAATATGAGAATACCATTGCATGCAAAACTTACACACACACACACACATATTTACATGCATATATGACTGTGTTATAGTTGCTTTCTGAAATTGACACTCAAACCTAAAACCATAATGGATCCACCCTCATGCTTAACAGTTAGCAAGGTGTTCTTTTCATCAGATGCAGCTCCTTTCTCCAAACATACCTTTGGTTATTATGTGCAAAGCATTCTATTTTTACTTCACCACTTTTTTCCAAAATGCCTCTGGCTTATCTAGAAGTTGTATTGCATACTTCAGATGTTGACTTTTGTAATGAGGTTGCAGGTAAGCTTTCCTTCTGATGACTCTTTCATGCAATTTTTGACGAGTCAGTTAAGACCTAACAAGTTTATTAAACTCTGAGACTTGTGGCAGGTGTACAAACTATTCTGCACATGCTAAACATTTCTTTCTAGATTTTAAATGTCAAATATAAAGTACACTTGCATTAACATTAGCAGGCACAATTTTCTTTGTTAGTATGTTACAGAGGTTGTGTTTACTACTTTTCACTTGAAAAAAAATCTACAAAATATGTTGTTTAGAAAAGGGTGCCCAAATTTTTGCCTACAACTCTTCACCTTAAATGTCAGTAGTATTTTCCTGGCAATTTAAAAAGTCATAAAGGGATTTAAGTACATACCTGTCCAAGGAGGTCCCTCAGAGTCTGTTTAAGTATGCAGAGCTAGAGTTCGTCTTAGGGTTGTAACTCTAGCTAATAGTGTCCTGTAGAGTCAGGCTGCTTGTGGTTATATAGCAGCCCATACAACCACAAGAGGAAGGAAATTCCAGATTGAGCTGATATAGATTAGTCTTTTTTTTAGCTCTTTTTTGTCAACAAAGCCTTGCAATGTGATCTGTCACAGCAGATGCTAGGCTCTGTAACAGTGAGAAAAATTTGTCAACTTAACCATACCGAATGTCCAAAAGTATCCAATGATTGAATTCAGCTAAGGTCACCTATTGTTGACACAGGCATTCTTGTATGTGTTCTTGTTTTCTATGTTTCTCTATACAAAAGCACTGACCAATAGAATAGGATGCTCCGGAGGACCTGAAGGTCACCATGCCCAGGGCCAAGCATGGGTAGAGGAGTATAAACACCCCAGAATTGTATGCTCCTTTTTATTTTGTGAGCTTCCATTACAGCAACTAAGTCTATATATTATTATCTTTCTAATCAAGGTGCGAAATACAGGGGGTCCTAGGGGTTCAAAAAGGATTAGACTTAAACTTTGTCTCTGTTCAAGACAATCAATGTAAGTAGGGAAATTCAAAAGAGCAAAACAAAAAAAAAATAAATATATTTACTTTTCACTTAAACTGCTCAACAAATGGTTGATTTGGAAATTTGAACACCTGTTATCTACCTGCTTTTTTGAGCTCACCTTGTCTTATGTCTGCAGGAGCATCAGTACAGGAAGAGGAGCTTCTCGCTCTCCCTTAGTGACTTCAGTGTGGGTTGTGCAGGTTAGCTGCTGGGCTGAGGCTGAACTCTGCTGGATTATGATCACAAAATAGTCTGTTACATTAACTATTAATAAAATGCTTACTAGCTGCATCGAATCAAATCTTGCTTCTTTTATTAGCTAGTGCTTGTTATGAATGACTGCTTACTAGCTAATCGTTAGTTAGCCAGCTAGCTCACGTTACTGCAGCTTATTTACAGTTTGACACTATAAGCTTGTGTTTTCTGAAAGAAACTTGTCAGCAGTTGCCAGTCTACCCTATAAATAAATAGCTGCTATAAATGCTGTGACTCCCATTCTTAAGAAACCTGGATTACATACTTAATTACTGTCCAATTACAGACCCATCTCCGATCTCCCTTATTTAACTAAAGTGATGGAAAGCGTTGTGGCCTCTCAGCTTCAGGAATTTCTCAGCAGAAACAATCTATATGAACCTTTCCGATCTGGCTTTGGCAACCTGCACAGTACTGAGACTGCCCTATTAAGAGTTGTTGATGATCTTTTAATGTCTGCAGATGCTGGTTTTCTTAATATCCTCATCCTCCTTGATCTCAGTGCAGCCTTTGACACTGTGAATCATTTCCAGACTTTCATCCATAGGCATTTCAGGCTTAGCTCTTGCTTGGTTCTGATCCTATCTTACTAACAGGTAACAGTTTATCTCTATAGGTTCACAAGTCATCCACTGCTCTGGGCACTCATGGAGTGCCCCAAGGTTCTGTCCTTGGACTCTTCCTTTTCATACCATACATCTCACCACTACATCAGATCATTCAAAATCATGGGCTTAAGTTACATGTTATGCTGATGATACCCAGATCTTCATAAGCACTGCACCCCCTAAAGTCTCAGCTCAGTCACTAAGTACATGCATTAAATTCAGATTTTGATTCAGATTTTAAACACTGGTTGGACAATAATCTCTCAAAATGGTATCCCTATTAAATCAGTTCAAGTCCGAAAAAAATTGGATTCATTTTTAACTCGACTTTCATTTGAGCCCCATATTAAGTCACTTACTAAGACTGCATTCTACAACTTGCATAACATTGCATGTTGCCACCCTCTGCGCAACAATATTGATGCCAAAATGCTGGTTAGCGCCTTCATTTTTTCCCATATTGATTATTCCAAATCCTTCTACTGGCTTCAGTTCATTCAAAACTCAGCAGCCAGAGTCCTCACTTTTACCAAGCGCACTGCACACATCACTCCCATCCTCCATCAGCTTTACTGGGTACCAATATCCTCCCATATTACATATAAACTTCTCCTTCTAACCTTCAAAGCTCTTCATGGTCTCGCTCCTATATACCTCAGTGAGCTCCTTTATCCCTAATGTCCCTCTTGCTCCCTCAGATCTTCTGGCGCCGGACTTGTTGCTGTCCCACACACAGGACTCTCGACAGTGGGTGGCAGGTCTTTCAGTGCTGCTGCTCCCAAATTTTGGAACTACTTTTGCTTTTTTTTTTTGGGGGGGGGGGCGGCAGGAAGCAGGCTGATAAGCAGAAAAAGGAAACATTAAGCAGATAAGCATAACTTATCATGGAAGTTATTATTTATTTCTAACAAAGAATCAAAAGTAGAAACCAAAATCAATTTATTTGCAAGGCTTTTGAAGGGCCCCCAATCCAGGTGAAAGATTACCTGCAGGAATTTGTGCCCATTCAGTCAAAAGTGAGGTCAGACACAGATGTTGGACAAGAGGGCCTGGCTCACAATCTCCATTCTAGCTCATCCCAAAGGTGTTCAGTGGGGTTGAGGTCAGAGTTTTGTGCAGGCTACTGGAGTTCCTCCACTCATCACAACATGCCTTTATGGACCTTACTTTGTGCACTGGAAAGGGTCGCCAAACTGCTGCTGCAAAGCTGGGAGCATATAACTGTGTAAAATGTCTTTGTGTGCTGTAGCATTAACATCACCCTTCACTGGAACGAAGGGGACCAAAACCCAAAAAACAGCCCAAGACCACTGTCCACCAAACCCATTCGTACATCAGACTGCCAGATAGTGAAGTGTGATTCATTACTCCAGCACTCAGAGACGCTGAATCCTGAATGCGGACTCTCCTCAACTCCACTTATATTGGCAAATATTGGCACCCCTCATAAACGTGAGCAAAGCAGGCTGTAAAAACATTCTTTGTATGGTTGCTGATACTTTTGATCTTTCATTCAAAATGTTAACAAAAATCTTTTATTTGAAGTGTGAGGGGAAAAAAAATCTTATATCCTGATCAAATCCTCAATCAAATAAGTAGCTTTAATCAGTCAGCATTAACGTTCTGCCTGGCAACAATGTAATCTGCGGAAGACATAGAACCCGACATGCAGACATTTCACTCTTTATTAAGAAACATACAGGGTGCAGATATTTCCTGTGTACGTGAGAAGATAAATAAGCTCTTTCGTTGAAATAGAATCATCACCTTCTTCTAGAAATAGGGCTTCTGTCCTGAATGTAAAGTGACCCCTGAGGGGTGCATGTTCTAGCATATTCTAGGTGTTATTCTACAGGCTCTGGCAATGGTTTTTAAGTATCATGTTAATCATAAGCAGAGGTGTAAGTAACGAATTACTGTAATTGAGTACAGTTTTCCCTGTAACGGTACTTTTTGGAGTAGAATTAAATCATAGTACTGTTACTTTTATTTTTTAATGAAATACTTTTACTTCGCTACTTTAATTTTCATAACGTTACAGAGTAAAAATAAATTATGACCGTATCAGCTCAGAAACCAGTAAGAAGGACACGCGGTTAAATTGAAAAGATTCACCAATCAAAAAACAGCAGCAGAGAAAAACACAACAGAGATGTCCAGTTTAGTGGAGAAGGACAGAGGAGGACGCGACACACACGAGCAACAGACCGCGTCCAAACGGTCCTCTTTGTTCATTTTCACATGAACTAAAGAAAACGGCGTTATCATCAGCGACCAAACACGAAACCTGCTGATATCCGCTCTCACAGCTCGACTCTACTGAGGCAGCTGATCCGAGCTAAACATGTGTACGGTTTTCTTCTTTCTTTTATAATGATTATG
>NW_023494803.1:12892303-12964803 GCF_904425465.1 Colossoma macropomum
TTTTGAAGTACTCATTTACTCTTACTTGAGTAATTTTAGTCACTAATACTTTTACTTGTACTTGAGTAAATTATCACTACAGTAACAGTACTCTGACTTGAGTAGGAATTTTCAGTACTCTTTACACCCCTGATCATAAGCATTATACTGATCAGCCTGATGGCCTGTATAATCCATTGTCAGATGATGAATAATTGAGATTTCTTTCCACAGGACAGAACTGTTCTATTGTAATAAAGGAAGATTTTCATTAACTCAACTGCATGAATTCTCATTTGATTAAATAATTTCACTCAATAATTATAAAAGTTTGTACAGCCTTTTTTTTGCAAAGATAACAGCTCTGAGTCTCCACTTATAATGATTGAGACTGGAGAACACATGGCAAGTGATCTGAGACCATTCCTCCATACAGAACCTCTCCAGATTCTTCAGATTCTGAGATCCACACTGTAGACTCTCATCTTTATCTCAGACCACAGGTTTTCTATAGGGTTTAGGTCAGGGGACTGGGACAGCCATGGTGAAACCCTGATTCTGTGGTTTGTGAACCATTTTTGTGTTGATTTTGAGGAGTGCTTAGGATCATTGTCCTGCTGGAAGATCCAACCAGGCCCAGATTAAGCTTCTGGCTGAGGCAGTTGGGTTTTGATTGAGTATCTGCTGGTACTTGGATGCAGTCCATGATACCATGTATCCAAACAAACAGTGCAGACAATACAGTACAATAAATAAATATGGAAAAACTTACAATAAATACTAAACAGAACACAGGCAGTACACAGTACTGAGAGTATGTGGAGCTGTGCAAAGGAAGATGTACTATGACATATTAGCACATTAGCAGATAGCCTAGCATAAATGAGCATAGCAGTCACTGAGGTAGCAACCAGAGCAGCAATATACAGTATACAGTATTTGGTTGATACAGTAATACAGTGTATGGTGTAAATGTCCGTGATGGAGGGGAGAGAGACCCCGATGATCTTTTCGGCTGTCCTCACTATTCACTGGAGGGTCTTGTGGTCGGAGGTGGAGGCAGTAATACAGCTGCTCAGGATGCTGCTCTATAGTGCCTCTATAGAAAGTGGTAAGGATGGTGGGTAGCAGATGAGCTTTCCTTAACTTCTGCAGGAAATAGAGACGCTGCTGGGCTTTCTTGGTTATGAAGCTGGTATTCAGGGTCTAGGTGAGGTCCTCCGCTAGGTGAACACCAAGGAACTTGGTGCTTGCAACAGTCTCCACAGGGGAATTGTTGATGGTGAGCAGAGTGTGGTCACTCTGTGCTCTCTTGAAGTCAACAACCATCTCCTTTGTTTTGTCCACATTCAGATGTAGGTTGCTGACTTTACACCAGCCTGTCAGTCGCCGCACTTCCTCTCTGCATGCTGACTCATCATTCTTGCTGAAGATAGATAGATAGATAGATAGATAGATAGATAGATAGATACTTTATGATGTGGTTGGAACTGTGAGCTGCTGCACACTCATGAGTCAGCAAAGTGAACAGCAGTGGACTGAGCGCACTGCCCTGGGGGGCTCCAGTACTGAGTGTAATGGTGTTAGAGATTCTGCTCCTGATCCGGACTGACTGAGGTCTCTCAGTAAGAAAGTCCAGGATCCAATTGCAGAGGGAAGTGTTCAGGCCCATCAGGCTCAGCTTTCCAAAGAGATGTTGAGTGACGATGGTGTTGAATGCTGAACTGAAGCCTATGAACAGCATCCTAACATAAGTGTCCTTTTTCGCAAGATGAGTGAGGGCCAGATGAAGAGTGGCGGCTATGGCGTCATTTGTAGAGCAGTTGGAGTGATCAGCGAACCGCAGAGGGTCCAGTAAAGGAGGCAGCTGGCACTTCATGAGGATGGGTGTGAGTGCAACGGGACGATAGTCATTGAGGCAAGACACTGGAAATTTCTTTGGCACAGGGACAATGGTGGTGGCCTTGAAGCACACTGGAACAACAGCACTGCTTAGCAAGGTGTTGAAGATGTTCATAAGAACTCCCGCTAACTGGACTGCTCATTCCCTGAGCACTTTGCCAGGAATGTTGTCTGGTCCAGCAACTCTGTGCAGAGTTTTAATCACATCAGCAGTGGACAGGCACAGTACCTGGTCGCTGGGTGGAGGGGCGGTCTTTCTTGCTGCCACGTTATTCTGCACTTCAAACCATTTGTAGAAGTCATTCAGTGCATCTGCCAGGGAGGCATCACTGTCACAGGAGGGAGATGTTTTCCTGTAGTTGCTGAGGGCCTGAATGCCCTGCCACATGTGCCATGTGTCACCAGTGCTCTGGAAGTGTCCATGGATTCTCTGACTGTGTGTGCGCTTCACCTCTGATAGCTCATGACAGTTTGGCCCACTCTGTTCTTAGGGCCGCTCTGTCACCCGCTCTAAAGGCTGAGTCATGGGCCTTCAGCAGCGTGTGCACCTCAGCAGTCATCCACGGCTTCTGAGTTTTGCATGTGGTGATGGTCCTGGATAGAAAGATCATCAATGCATTTGCAGATATAGCCAGTCACTGATGCTGTATATTCCTCCAGGTTAACAGAATCATTGTCAGTGCCAGCCTCCCTAAACACGCCCCATGCAGTTTGTTCAAAGCAGTCTTGAAGAGCAGAGATGGCTCCTGCTGGCCAAGTTTTCACCTGCTTCTGGACTGGTTTGGAGCATCTGACAAACGGTCTGTATCAGCATTACAGAGATGTGGTCTGAGTAGCCAAGATGGGGGCAGGGCTCGGCCCGGTATGAGTGGGACATAGTAGTGTAAACAAATTCGAGCACGTTCGACCCCTCATTGCAAAGTCCACATGTTGATAGAATTTTGGGAGGACTGACCTAAGATCTGTGTGATTAAAGTCATCAGTGACAATAAACCGTCTGTTAGGGTGCTTGTTCTACAGTTCGCTGATGGCTCCATACAGTTCACAGACTGCCTCCTTGGCAATGGGGGGAATGTCAACCGCTGAAAGTCTTACTAGCTAATCGAGTCATAGTCAGGTACTGTACAAATTGGAGTTTATGTACACCTTGGTATCCAACAAGAGGACAGTTTTTTATTTAATTTGCTAATTATTTGTCTCTATAGACAAAGATCAGAACTGTCCAGGCTGTGGTCTTCTCTGTGCTTCTTTATGGACATTAAAGCTGGACAATAAAAAGCAGGACAGGAATAGTACTGTCTTTGAACATCAGTGTTGGTGAAGACTTTTGACAAATTCTTGACCAAATCTGTCTTCACCTCTCACTCAAAGCCCAGTAACCAAATTGGAGCTCTCATTTCAGACACAATATGAGAAGAAACAGTTCACTGGAAATGACTGTTATTCTCAGGGTAAAAGAGGAGGAAGATGACCAACTACAAGATGGATACAACTATAATTATATTTTAATGACAAGATCCGCAGTCATGTTTGAAGATCTTGTACGTGAGGACCCCGACAGCTCCGCAGGCTGTTCCTGCAGTTTTGGTGAAGGAGCACGCCTCCATCGTCCTCCTCTGTATCGTAGGGTGAGGGGAGTTGTAAGGGTATCCTCTGCTGGTGAAGACCCTAATATACAGAAAAGAGAAATGATATGTTCAAAGTTAGTCTAATATCATTCTCTTTCACATTTTTGAGATATCTTATGGTGTCACCAGGCTCCTTTTGTTTGTGGCCCAAACAACTTTTAAAAAATCCTCACAGATTTACAAAATAGACAGCATCACTCATTTAACGCCAGTCTTCTCCAGAATGTCTGTCTTGTTGTCTTGAGGGGGCACTCACTAGACAGTTGGGCAGAAAAAACGTCACACACAACTAGTTTTAGCACTCAAAATCCTAATCTTGTCATTATTATGCGACTCAAAGAAAAAAAAAACATAACACACTTGTTTGCACTTTTATGCACACTCAAACAGTGTATTAAAAAAGCAAAAAGTGGGTGAACATGTGCTTGGAAAATGTTAATATCATTGTATTCTGCAACACTACAAAATGGCAAGACTTGATATACAGTCCTGTGCAATAATAAGAGACTCCATTTATTTTATTTCCAGTCAAAATGGCCATTAAATACAAGTTATTCAGTTATCAGCATCAGAAACAAAGCAGAAAAAAGAAAATTACCCAGAAGCCACTAAATCTAATAGCAGCTGTCTGAGTGTTGAGTGTGTTATTACAGCTTCCATTCTTTTCAGGAGACTTGCTTTCAGTTTCTCAAAGAAATCTGCAGACACACCTCCAAAGTTCAGTCATAGAAGTTGGTTGATGATTTTCTGAAGTAATCAAACACCTTTAGTGATGTTGAGGTCTGGACTCTGGGGTGGTCAGTCCACTGTTCAGCTTCTTTGTTTGATGTGTCCGTCTCCTTTTCTCAGTGAGGTTCTTCTTGACAGCTACACATCCTTTCAGACCCACAGCACTGAGTTGTCTTCTCACAGTGGAAGGATGGACAGAAGCACCTGTGGATGTTTTCAGATCTGAAGCAGCTTGATTTTCTCCTCTCTCTCAAAGATGAAAGCTTTAAGTGCTGTTTATCTGATGGGGGCAGTTTTGGTGGATACATTGTGCAGCTGCTGATGAGCAACAGTCTGTGACTGTCCACTGATGTAGTGGATCTATAGACCTCTGAAGTTGCATGTCTTTAAAAGAATGGAGGCAGGACCTCAAGCTGCCACCAGAAGGAGGCAGATAGCAGCCTCCTAATCTCACTCAGAGCAGTCCTGAACACCTGAGTTAGTCCTTCTTAAGGAGCTCCCTCCGGTTACTCAGCGTCAGTCCTGTGTTCTCCTTGTGGAGTGGTAAAGAGCGTCAAGTTTCTCTTTGGCCTCAGTTTTCTCAAGAAACAGGCCTGCCAGTGCTGACCCCCTTCTTAGTTCTCAAGCCCAACATACAATTCAGAAACTATGTATTTGTGTTTCAATAAGTTATGTTCAATTTCATTGAAAAGATATTTCTTGCCCAAGTGTCATTTGCCACACCTAATGGCAAGAGTTCAAGTTTTTAATGTGTTGTTCTGAAAGGCCACAGCAGTTTAGTATTTTTAAGCATTTGGTTCAGTTTATCAGCTACTTATTAAGCTGAATCTAGAGGTTTAGAGCAAAGTAAACATTATATGGAGTTTATGTGGACTACCAGAGAGGAAATGTGTTTGTACACTTTGCACTATATTAGATATTTTTTGATTTACACTGACCTCTAGTGAACAAATGGGGATATATGTTGCAAAAACTGGTGCCTTTCAGCATGATTCGAAATTCCCATCTGACTCATTACAGGCTGACACTCTAAATGAACTATTTATGTTTCTTCTCATGTAAGATCTACCGTTCTGTAGAAGAACAGTCTCAGTGTAAGATAAACTGGCTGGGCATGGTGCACAACGTGCTGGCTGACCAGAGAATCAAAAGCTACAGACTTGGAATTACCTATTTTTCAAAGGTCCAGCTTTAAAACTTGTATTTTTCAAACAAGTTTTAAAACTGGACCTTTGAGACTAACATTGGTAACAAATGCTGGAAGCCAATAGTCACCCAAATATTTTCTGTAAATGCATTCTAACGTCCTACGCAGGCCACGTCCAGGTCTTCATTAAGGTGGTGCAGACTTGTAGATGTCACTAAAGAGCTCTTGAACTAAGAACAACATTCTATGATCTTCCCTACAGCTGCTGTACCTTTAAGAAGTGAACTTAAACCCAAGTTGTTGCTCAGAGACTGCAGCCTTGAGAGAGCAGCACTCGAAACATAATATGAATAATGTTACAAAAGTACTGAAACCACTTTAATTCTTCTCCTATAAACTTTAAAATAAATACAATCATGTAGTTCTGCTGTTCTGGAGGAGAGAGCGCCCCCTGGACTACCACCATTTAACACTGTATGGAGTTCCCCTAAGTTTTAGCGGCCTAAACCCCTAAACCTGAGCACAGAGACATTTAACACATATAAAGCTCCTGTTAGGTTGATTCAAACTTAGGCTCATCGTCATACAAATACTACATTTCCACCACTTCAAATGTGCATGTTTTTATGAATATAGGAATTATACTGAAGAAATTATGTCATAAAATATGAGAGTTTAAATGTAGCTTAAGCTCAGTTAGCATAGTAAGTCACAGAAAACAGCCAACAGATCTGCTCAGAGACGTGGAACAGGTTTAAAAGTGCCTTCAAGTATGCTGGATGAGAAGAGGAGCAAGATTTTAGGGTAACACTTCAGTAACAACATCTGAAGAGCCTACAAAACTTTGGATACATTTGACTGATGAGTGAAGACAAAGTGCAGGTTTTGTGCAGTGTTAACACCAATGACCGGAATTTTAACCATTTGTCCAGCAAACGTACGTTCCACAAAGCAGGATTATTCATTATCCAGATAACTTAAGCCCAAAAATGAGGGACTGTCCAATGGGAATGTCCTTCAGCTCTTTTCCTATTGGGCTGGCTTGACTTTGGGCTTAAGCTGAGGAATTACCCCCCAGGAACAGGGGACCAAGCAAAGAATCCTAGAAAGAAGAAAAACGGCAGACACGGAGCAGGGACGGGAAACAAACACATCATCAACAGAAACGAATGAACACTCACAACACTGAACGACAAAGACAAGAGGGCAGAGCGGAGGAGGAGCAAGGAAACCAAAACACAGGGACATGGTAGGAAAAACAGATAGAAGCAGATACAAATGAGGACCAAGGGCAAGGAAAGGAAATAAACAGGTGTATATGGCACACAGGGAAGAAACCAAAGACCATAAAGAGGGCAGACATGTTACAGTTAGAAATATTCTCTCTCATGCATAGTTATTTATTTAAGAGCAATTTATTTAAAGAGCAACTGATTCTTTCAATTACTTTAATTACATCTGTAATCAGGTCTGACCAGACTACACATCCTTAAATTCAACCTTCATAATTGATTGGCCTGCATGAGACATCCTTCCCTTCACAATCATTCGCTGTCCTGAATGATTTATGGGATTCCATGTTCCTCTGCATCTGGTGAATGGACCACTGCCGTAATACATCTGTTTGAAAAGATCATAATCAACTGAAACAGCTCCTTGATAAATGCCGAGAGCAAACCAGTTTTCATACAAGTTGTAGCCAAAAGGCACGGAGAACATGATGGCCAGTCTCAGCAACACAGTGCTTTTTGTTTGAGAGGATTTGGTACGTCAGCACCCCGACGGCACCACAAGCAGCGTACGCAATTTTGGAGAAAGAGCACTCTTCTTTGGTGTTTTTTGCGATCACAGAAGGTGGCGTATGGAAACAGTATCCACTTCTGTTGTAGAACCTAATATACAGAAAGAGAAATAATAATTCATAATGTAGAATACAGATCTGAAGCAGTTAATAGGCAGATAGGCAGTGCAAGGCAATGAGATAAATAGGCTGTTAGTATATTAGAAACACAAATAATCAGAATGCAAATGGTTGTATATTGTACACTATATGGACAAAAGTATTGGGACACATCTCTTAATCATCGAAATAAGGTGTTTCATTCAGTCCCATTGCCACAGGTGTATAAAATCAAGCACATAGCCATGCAGTCTGCCTTTACAAATATTAGTGAAAGAATGGGTCGCTGTAAAGAGCTCACTGAATTTAAGCATGGTGCTGTAATAGGATGAAACCATTACAACAAGTCAGTTCTTGAAATGTCTTCCCTCCTAGATATTCCACAATCAACTGTGAGTGGTATTACTGATAATTGGAAGCATTTAGGAACCACAGCAACTCAGCCACGAAGTGTCAGACCACGTAAAGTTACAGGGCGGGTCGCTGAGTGCTGAGGAGCATAGTGCATAAAAGTCACCAACACTCTGCTGATCAATAACTGCAGGGTTCAAACCTGCTCTGTCATCAACATCAGCACAAAACCTGCGTCGGGAGCTTCATGGCATGAGTTTTCATGGCTGAGCAGCTGCATGCAAGCCTTACATCACCAAGCACAATGCCAAGTGTCAGATGGAGTGGAGTAAAGCGCCGCCCCTGGACTCTGGAGCAGCGGAAACGCATTCTGTGGAGTGATGAATCATGCTTCTCTATCTGGCAGTCTGATGGACAAGTCTGGGTTTGGCGAATGCCAGGAGAACATTACCTGCCTGACTGCATTGTGCCGACTGTAAAGTTTGGTGGAGGAGGGATAATGCTATGGGGTTGTTTTTCAGGGGTTGGTCTAGAACCCTTAGTTCCAGTGAAGGGAAATCTTAATGCTTCAGCAGACCAAGACATTTTGGACAATTGTTTGTTTCTAACTTTGTAGGAACAGTTTGGGGAAGAACCTTTTCTGTTCCAGCATGACTGAGTCCCAGAGCACAAAGCAAGGTCCATAAAGACATGGCTGGGTGAGTTTGGTGTGGAAGAACTTGACTGGCCCTCACAGAGCCCTGACCTCAACCCCATCAACACGTTTGGGATGATCTAGAATGGAGATTGTGAGTCAGGCCCTCTCGTCCAACATCAGCATCTGACCTCACAAATGCTCTTCTGGGATAAATGGGCCAAAAATTCACACAGACACACTCAAAAATCTTGTAGAAAGCTTCTCAGAAGAGTGGAAGCTGTTGTAGCTGCAAAGGGGAACCAGCTCCATATTAGTGCCTATGGATTTAGAATAGAATGCCATAAAAGCTCCTGTGGGTGTAATGTGTAGGTGTCCCAATACTTTTTGTCCATATAGTGTATCTCTACTCACCTTGGATTTTCTAAGGCGTGCGTTTTGCTGTAATTGGTGATTTCAATGGTGATGTTTCTCCTTGTGCTTATGCTGTATGAGATTTGCTCAGTAGTAGAGCCTAAAAAGGACGTGCCAGAAGTAATACCATCTCCTTTAGGAGCCATTGCCTGAAAAAGCCAGAAAAAAGAAAATCATTGTTTTGTTGTGTTGTATATCATTCTCAGGAATGAAGAAAAATAGAGATTATTAAATTTAATTAGATAAAAAAAAACAGATAAAATCACAAAAATACTAACACATAGTTAGAGTGAGTAGATGAGTTTTAACCTGTTTTGAGATGGTACAGTTTTTTAAATGACCAGATTGAATGTTCCGGATTGAAGGCCCCCAGATGAGCGAGTTTAAACTATCCGAGATAGCTGTATGAATGTTATTAGAAGGTCTTGTGGAGTAATGATGAACCTTAAAGTTGTATTGAAAACTGTTTTCAAAGCAGTCAGGAAGAAGATTGTGTGTGAAACTGGCATATTTGAAAAAGGTTAATTTCATACACATTGAGTATCTGAAGATGAAAAGTAGACATGATAATTAGCTGAAACTGTCCATTCTAACAAAGAATATGTAAACACCACAGTAAGAAAGGTGAAGATAAATCAATGTGCAATACAAGTTACGAAGTATTTTTTATACAGTATGTATTTGATTCTTCTGATGACTCCAGTACTTGTTGCTATTCAGTTCAAAATTGATTAAGGAAATATGTTCTTTCCAGCACAGTTTGTCATCAATGAGTATACCTTGAAATTTATTTTAGTGGACCAGAGTGAATAAGTGACTAAACATACAGACTGGAGAAAGAGTATGAATGGCCTTTTTTGGGGGCTGAAAAGCATGTATGAACTTTTTTTGCCATCGACAGCGCGGACAGTTGTCTGAAAAGATCTGATTTGGGAAACTAATCCGATTTGCCTGCAGTTTGAACACAGCCTTAATGTTCATGTCTCATTGTTGTTCAGATGTACAGATAGGCTTTAGTGTCTCATTTGCCATATCTGCAGCCAGCCAAACCATCTTTATTGTCTAAATTGTTCCACTGAAATGCTGTTTTTGTAACAACAATTCGTTCCAAATACTTAAATCTAAATCACAGATGACGTGAGTCAAAATGAACACCAATGGCCTTACAAGGTAGAAACTCTCAGAAATTGTTTGTGCGATTTAATATTGATCTAATAATGACCTCGTACTAAACTATGCACTGATTTAGAAAAGTTCTGGGAGCAGTAAACATTGGATTTTTATATGAGGCTGAGGCTTCTCATTCAAGTTTTCCGTTCCACCTTAAATAGTGTTGCAGTCACACTCTGGTGCCTGCAAATGGCATATCTTAACACTGAAATGCTCTGAATAGAACAGGAAAAAACAAACACAAGGCGTCTGTCCCCCGGAATCTATTTCACAGTATCCACAACGTATTTCATAACTCACAGTACGGAAAGTAAATGGGAGAAAGGTGAGGGTGGAGCTTATTTACCGTGGGCTTCCGTATCCAGAATTTTCACACAGATGTCTCCTGAATCTCTGCCATATGAAATTAAAGACAGGTTTTGAAAAATAATACATCAAAATCCTGAACAACAGAGTAAAAATACTGAAATTATTTTTATCGTGACCCTCTGAGCTTACTGTGTGAGATGTAGAGTGAGGGAAAATTACACTTTCACTTTCTGTTTAATTCCTAGCCCATTATTCTCTCATTCTCAAAATGGGTCAAAAATCTGATAATGATGTTTAAGACACAATATAACAGAGTTTAACAACTGTAAGAACAAGAAATTTTACTGCAGGTTTTTTTGTTATTATGAGCCTGCAGACATGGCACCTGAGATTACAAACTGTGGGCAAATGCACTTTTGGCTTAATTCCTGGGGCATCATCTCCTGATTCTCAAAACACCTCAAAAATCTCTGACAGTGAGGTTTACTTTATTTTAAAAATCATATCTTAAAATTTCAAAACAGTCAAAATGAATGTCTCTGCCTTAAGGATGTACCTGTCTGAGGAGCTCTCCTGGTGCTCAAGTACTCAGCTGGGCATATGCAAAGTCCAGCAATCTGATAAGGTGCTATAAAGTGCTAGCCAATCCCAGCACCAGGAAGAGGGACAAATATGGGTGGAGGAAAAACCCACACCAGTAGTGCTGTCTCTCTTTTTTAAAGACATAGTTACTTTCAGTTTTAATTTGCACATGGTTACTTTTGCTTTTGTTATGATTCAGCCATTTGGCTACATGTTGCAGCATGGAAGGTACTGGACCTTGTAGTCTTGCAGGGAATGTTGTAGGGAATGATTCCAGAAAGCTGGGACATGCTTTAAAAAATGCAAAGCAGTGTTTCACAAATTCTGTATTAAATTGAAAACAGTACACATGATCTTTTAATGTTTTGTTTTGCAATGACCATTATTTCCATAAACATTCTGAAAGGTTGACTCGTCAGACCACAATGTTTCATTTCAGATGAGCTCGAGCCCAGAGAAAGGGGCAGCGTTTTCTGGATGTTGTTGATATATTAATTCCACTGTGCATAGTGCAGTCTTAACTTGCAAATGTGGATTCAGAGATGATCTGTGTTAATTTATAAAGTATTCTCGAGCCCATGCAATCATATCACAGAAGCATATACATTTTTAATACAGTGCCATCAGAGAGGTCAAAGGTCTTAAATGGCATCACATAATCACAAATCTTGCATTTCACATGCTTTTATTTTGTTCTCTATCATTTATCATTTATAAACACATTCAGCAGCTGTATGTAGTCAGTCCAAATTCCATTCTAAAGTTCTAGCAAATGTATTACGTCACATTTTAAAGATAATTTAATCTGATTTGTTTTCTGTGAGTGCTGTCACTATAATATGGCCAAAAAAAATCATTACAATCTCCACCAAGCTTCGCCTCCTCAGCCCTCCAATCACTGCCTAGCAACTGTTACTATCTGCCAGGTTATGCATAGGTTATCAGTCTGTAACTAGTGCTACGACACCAAGGTCCTCAGAAGTTTCTGAACTGGTGCTAACATTATCCAGAGTGACTTTGATTAGATGTTCTCATCTCATCAAAACATCATGAGATGTTCTGGTATGCAGCACACGTAAGTTCCTATAGGCTAACATTCACCATAGCTACGATATTAATATGTAAGTTTATGACAGTAACTAACAGATTATGCCTGAAAATGCAAACCCCACAATTCATTTTTTATTTGCACCACTCATAACGTGGGTAGCTAAATCAGCATGCTTTAGTTTAGCTGCAGTAGTTGTTCAGTTTAGGCCAATGTGACAAGCTCCTTAGCTGTCTATATCAGAATGAGATTAACAGTACTGTGTTACCAACATATTATGTGGTACAACAAGCAAAAGAAAATTCACTGTTAACTATCAACCTGATCATCTGCTCAGCAGGTTCATTAGGCTGTATTATATCTATTTAACTGTACAGGGTGATTCAAAAAGATTCATCTGATTTCAAAGTGCCATATTTTTACAACCGTGAGGTGCCTAGGAACCAATCACATACCAATTGAAAGAGGGGGTCATAGAGTTCCTGACTGTCACCGGAAGATGGCTCCCTTTAGTCTGTGAGAAGATGGCAACCCCTGAACAGAGGGTGTTTTGCGTTCTCCACTTCTGGCCTCCAAGATCACTAGATCTCACGCTGTGTGACTTTTTTTTGAGGGGGTACGTTAAGGATTATGTGCCACTCCCAAAAACACTGGATGATCTCCGAAAGTGCACTGATACAGTGACACCCGGCACTCTCAATAGACTATGGGATGAATTGGACTATGGCGTTGATGTTGTTCGTACAGCTGAAGGAGGTTTATACTGAGCACTTGTACAATTACATAATAAACTTTATGCTCAAATTAAACCATTTACAATTTACTGCATTGATCTGTAATGATTTACAGAACTATGATTTAGAGAAAAAAATCATTTTGAAATCGGATGAACCTTTTTGAATCACCCTGCATTATTAGCCTACCTTGCCATTAGGTTGGGTTCGGTAGAGACAGATTTTTATAAATTATTTTTAATATTAAGGTAACCCGATTTCTGAAATGAAAACTGAAAATGAAAACATTTCCAGTTCAGCGGTCAATATTTCATTAAACATGCAGTGTTTTTATCTATGAAATAAAAAGTGGGGACAGTTCCATACATACATACATACATACATCATCTAAACCGCTTATCCTTCTGGGTCGCGGTGGGGTGCTGGAGCCTATCCCAGCTGTCATTGGGCAGAAGGCAGGATACACCCTGGACAGGTCGCCAGTCCATCGCAGGGCAGACAGACAGACATACATACATATACAATCACACACACATTCACACCTAGGGGCAATTCAGCATGTCCAATCAGCCTGACTGCATGTTTTTGGACTGTGGGAGGAAACCGGAGTACCCGGAGGAAACCCACGCAGACACAGGGAGAACAGGCAAACTCCACACAGAAATGACCCTGGTCGCCCAGCCGGGAATCGAACCCAGGCCCTTCTTGCTGCGAGGCGACAACGCTACCCACTGCGCCACCGTGCCGCCCGGGACAGTTCCAGTTTCATGTATTTTGGTCATGGCAACTGTTGTACTATGATAAACTATGGGGAAGGCTGACTGATAAAACTGGGCACTAACTAAGTAACTTTGTAAACCGTGTCAGAAAGTCAAAGAACATGTTTATATTTCTTGCTTTCCCCACCGCAAGATTTGTTGTTAGTCACTTTTTAGAAATTTTCTCAAAAGTCACTAAATCTAGCAGCTCAGGCAGGGATGAGGTACAGACACAAAAGACACCAGATATGGATGGCTGAAAAAGATTTTCCAGTGTGTTTTTAATTCACAGTTAAAAATGGAGGCATTAAAGGAGACAGCTCCAGCTGGAACAAGCCACCAAAAATGGGGGAATGTCCCCAAAAAACAGGGACGTCTGGTCAGCTTATTTAATGTATACTGTTTTTACAGTAATCAGTGAGGACAGAAAAGTTAGAGAGTTTGGCAGAAAGACAGAGAGAGTTAAGTAAATAAAAAGTGAAGCTAATACTTGAATTCATACAAGTTTCAACATGCATTTTCAGCTGTATGTTCAGAAAGCATTTTTCATGCCCACTGTGGCAATTTGTTTTAGCGTATGATGGTTCGATTTAGGTTTTTAAGTTTGCTGTGTTGTTTTTTCTTGTCTTTGTACATCTCAGCCATCTGATTTTAACTCAATGATGGTGTCGTCTTTGTCATGCAAAAGTCGCGCACGTGCTAAAGGGGGCTGTTAGTGGAGGGAAGTGTTGGATGGATCTAGCATTCTGGTCGTTGTCAGTTGACACAGTCTTGCTGTTGTTTTGGGCGTTGTTACGTGCTCCTGTAACATGGAGTATGGGATCAGGGGTCGAAGGGAGAGACACGGACAACGGGAGTATCACGTTTAGACAAGGCTTTACTTTTCCATAGTAAACGTGTACACATACACCTTTAAAGGTTTGGTAGTGAAATGGAACAAAGACATAAGACATCTGACAATAAAACATCCAGCTAGACAAAATCAACAAGGCGAATTGGTAACCGACTAACAGGACTAATCTATGAAGATCAATGTGATCGAAGAGTTAAACTGACTTTCAGTACTGACAAGGCTGAGAGTAGTAATATTGTAAGTGAAGCTAGCTGCAATGGTGGACTGTGGACGGTGCCAAAGCAACTAAAATAATAAAAACCTCTAACCTGCCTAACAGGAGCTAACCTGCACAAAATACCCCACTCACCCCACTCACCCCTTACCTAGTGTGTCACTACCGTGTCAGATGTAAAGATGCGCCCAAACTGCCTGTCCACTCATCGCGCTAGAAAGAGAGATACAAAGAGAGTGAGTGAGACAGAGTGAGAGAGTACGAGAGAGAGAGCGAGGAAGAGACACAGTGAGGCCAAGGCAGAACTAAAGCTAACAGGGTTACAATTGTAATAACAGCATAAGTCATCAAACTGCCAAGAAACTAAATGCAATGCTGACTGAACTGCTGATGGTTAAGCTTCAGCCTGATGTTATGACATTACGATACACACTTGGAAATTGTATCTACAAAGACAACCCACCCACTTTTTCACAGGCCTACTCAAAAGGCTGTCTAAGCCACTGACCTGAACATCTCAGGAAGTCAGGGTCACTCTGTGTAGTGTCGCCGTCTCACTATCAGAACATCACTGTTTCCACACTGAATCTCATGATTCCTTTAGAAACTATCGAGGGTCTGGACCTCAGTGTCCTCACACTGGTGATGACCATGTACACAGATACTCAATAACTCATAATGAAATAACAGCAAGAAGTTTAATCATATCTCTTTAATAATGTCTCTTAGCAAACAGCAGGCAATGTTTAAAGGAAGTCAAAACAGGCAGAGAAAAGACCAGAAAGAGACAATATTCAGGATACATAGTGCTTTTCATAAATATAAACGCTGCAAAAGCAGAACTATACAAAGTATTTTGCTTTTGTAATACAGTTATTATGAGGTTTACATGCTAGTTTATCAATACTAAGATTTCCAATATTTAATTAGCACTTAAAAACATTTACAGAGCTGTGCCAAAGCTTTAGGTTTGGCTTTTATAGCAAATGTCAATGTAAATAAGCAAATATTGTAGCCAGAATGTGTTGTTGTGAGTAAAGTTATGAATATGTATGTTACAGATACAGTTAGATGCACATGGATTTGTTCGTCACTTGTTTTAAAATATTGAATGATTGTTTAGATAAACTGCGTACTGGATGGTAACTGTTAATGCTGGACTTCTTCCAGGAGAGCTTAGATGGCCTAAGACTTTTGCACTGCACTGTGTGTATTGGATCTGGGTCAGTTTGCCTCTTCAGTTTTGGTAAAAGGCAGCGAGACTACTTATCCCACAATTCAACCTTCATAACTGCTCGGCCTCCATCAGACACTGTTCCCCTCAGCAGAACAGGCGGGACACTACAGTCGTTTATGATGAATATATTTTTGTCCGTATTCCCTTGTTTTTCCGAGTGAAACCCTTGAATTACGAAATTCAAAAGCAAAGTGTTTTTCTTTGCCACAAGGCAAAAAAAAAAGGCACAGAGAACTTGATGAACAGTGTGACTGTATCTTCATTCGTGGGGATTTGGTACGTCAGGACCCCAGCAGAACCATACAGTGAATATGCAGTTTTGGTAAACAGGCATGTCTTTTCTGTGTTTGTTGTGATGGTAGGATGTGGAGGATCGTAACAGTATCCACTGGTGGTGTAGAAACTGTAATACAGACAGAGAGATTATAATTCATAATATAAAATACAGATCTGTAGCAGGTAGCAGGCAGACAGACAGTGTGAAACATAGGGACATAAAGAATACATGTCCTTTAGATTCTGAACAGTGTGATGACAGTTATTTAGAATGCTACAGCAAGTTTATTTCTTCTTTGGTATGTGTGTATGACAGACCTTGAACCCATATCTTATTTCAGTTCCAGTTAGTAATCTGGAATGGTATCTAATTGTAATCTGATTTGGTAATTTTGGTTGCCAACACCTTTGAAACGCTGCAGTAAAATGACTTTATGTTTGGTTTGTGCATAATATGACAGACTTTGAATCAAAATCACTTGTTTTTTTGAACTACTTATCGCTAATGGCTGTTTTATACTTTGTTAAATTTTATTAATAAATTAATTAGATTGAATGCAACACACTAATCTGATGAACTGATCTGGTTACTTTTACATATACCAATTACTTTAAAATCCTGCAGTAAAAACCTTTAGTTTTCTGCACAGCATAAAATGATATTTGTTAGACTTATGGACACTTTTTCACATTTTTTTTATGTGTTGAATTTGACTCATAAGCATTGCCACCAACTTTTTGTCGCATAGGAATGAATAGTGGAATTGTATGGGGAAAACACCCTAGGAACCACCTGGTATACCATAGCGACCACCAAGCAACACCCCAGAAATAATCTGGGACACAATTGAAACCATTTAACAACACCTGGCAATCACCTGGAACACAATTATGACCAACTAGAAACATAATAGCAACCTACAAGTAATAACCTAGCAACCACCTGAAAAATAATAGCAATTACCTAGTAGCATCCTAGCCCCGGTTTGACCATTGCAACCACTGAGTAGCACTCTAGCAACCACCTGGAATTCCACAGCAACCACTTAGCATCCACCATGTATACTATAGCAACTACCTAGCAACACCCTAGAAACAATCTTGAAAATCTTAGCAATTATTTAGCAACACCCTAGCAGTTACCTAGGATACCATAGCAACCACCTAGCAAACACCCAGAAAACGATGGCTAGTAACACCCTAGTGACCAACTGGAACACCATAGCAACCAGCACAGTGTTAGCAAACCACTTAGCAAACACCATAGGAACCACCTGGGACAGAACAGCAAGTATCTAGCAACACTCTAGTGACCATCTGGGATTCCATAGCAACCACCTTCCAACACTCTAAGAACCACCTGGGAGATCATAGCAACCACTTAGCAACACCCTAGCAACCTTCTGAGAATTGCTTAAACCTCACAATCACTGTGTGTTTCTACAGGAAATGCATTTTTCTAGTTTTATTACAGTTTTTATTAAAGTGCCTTCAGGTTTTCTCAACATTCTCTCTAATAACGCATTCACTGTTACTCTGTTGTGCTTCATTAAACTGTTCAAAGTTGTGATATTGTGTAAATATCCCAGAAGCCCCTCACTGACAAAATTCATCTGCTCTTACCTTGGATTTGTTAAGATGAATTTATTGCTGTAATTGGTGATTTGAATGGTGACATTTTCCCATGTGTCTATGCCCCGGTATATTCGCATGACAATGCTGCCGAACAGGGCTGCGGCAGCAATAGTAGCTGATAATAATGCTGCAATTGTTGCAACATCCATTGCCTGTTGGGAGGAAAAAAAGTCCCACAAACATTTACGAGCATATCTTTATTATAACAGCGTTTAACTTTGTGGCCTCTTGTTGCTTGTACAGCTTTTGTCTTAGCAAATATGTAAGTTTAAGTGACAGACGATTACCACAAGGGTGCTTGTTCTTCAACACCTGCCAAGCTCATGGTTAGTGAGCTGATTTTTTTTTTTTTACATAAAAATGTTTATACATATACATAAAAAGAAATGTTGTTGAGGCACTTCTGTTAACAGTGACAGTAGACACGGCGACCAGATGGAGATACAAGCCTTGAACAGGAGCTGAAGGAATATTTGCCATCAGAAAAACACTGTTCAAACTCTCAGGATCAGATGTACTGTATGTTCATTGGCATAAACAAGTTTTCCGCCAAGAAATGTAGTTCCTTTAGAGTACGGTATTTTTTAAAGCTTTTTTTCGTATAACAGTGAATATATCACAGCACTGTTTAATGCAAATACTTTCAGTTTATAGGTACTTTTTGGACACCAAATTACCACCATGAGTCTTCTGCCAGTCTGACGACGGCACTTTTCTCACGCTGCGGCCGAATCTGCTCCCTACATAGTGTACTACATTGGAATTTAAATACTGACTCCTGCACCACAACAATGCAAAATATTGCTAAAAATGATCATTTGGGACTCATCTACATTCATATCTGACAAGCAGTCACTATTTGACAGCAGAAGCTAGAATTTCTAAACTTAATATTACACAGCACACTATTTAGCTAGGGAGTGCAGAGCTGTTTGGGATTCAGCCTGGGTTTGATGCTACTTCTGATTGAAACATGGACATTTGGAGCATGTAAGCCATTCAGGTGTCATTCTTTAGACTTTAATGTTGCCGTTTTTCAGTCATATCTTGAGTACTTTAATTCAAGCCTGTGATATTAATGTTGGAGTGGTTTAGCATGTTTGCTATCTTTTATCCTGTTAGCTAGCTGACCTGCTTAGTTATAGTTAAGAAAATAAGTTTCAGCCCCTCAGTTTAGACAGAAACGGGTTCTTACTTCATCAGTAAGTTACACTCGGTGCTCTGTGTGATCAGCATTAGAGTCAAAGGTTAATCCATTAACAGCAGAAGGGTTTTTGTGCCGTGGCGCAGTAATACAGAGTTCAGTTGTTGTGAGGCAGTCATGGTGTATTGTGGATTTTACAACGGCTTTGAACGTGGCTCAGCCAATCAGATTTTAGGACTGGAACTATCCATTTTATAATGCTCTTTTTACCCAGGCACCTCACCTGCAGTTAGTCGGTGGGGCTACAAGCAATTTGTGTTATTAGCTGTTCAGTAAATTGAACATTAAATTCAGAAGCATACTGCAGTCGCAAGGCAAATGATGTGCTGCATCTGTACTTGTACATACATCTGTCACTCATCTTTACTTGATATTTCTTTTGATGAATTGTTCTTACTGTTACTGTAACTCACACAACCAGTTACAGTGTATGTGACTCAAAAGATAGGAGTATACCATTGCAAAGGTTTGGGCACACCTGACAAAATTACAGGCATATGTACATTGTTGATTTTTGACGTGAAAAGAAGTAAACAACCTCTGCAACTGTTGAAAAAATCAGTACTTAGTGAACACCCCCTTTGGCAGAGATCACCACATGTAAATGATACTTCAGCTAGGAGTTTTTCTATTCTTCTTTTTGGAATTTTCACCCACTCATTTGCAGATTGCCTCTAGTTCTGCAAAATTCTTGGGCCATCTGGCACGAACATATTACAGATCTATCCACAGATGTTCAATGATGTTCAGTAAGGGGCCTGTGAAGACCATTCCAAAAGCTTCAGCTCGCGTTTCTTTAAGTAGTTCATGTTGGATTTTGATGTGTGTTTTAGATCATTTTACTTTTTCAGCTTCTGTTACGTGACTGATTGTGTCACACTTGCTGCCAGAAATGCCACACAACCCCAAAAGCATAATAGTATCACCCCATTGCTTAACATTTGGCAAGGTGTTCTTTTCATCAGATGCTGCTCATTCATTTTCTCCAAACATACCTTTGGTTATTGTGCCCAAAATGTTTTTTTTGTTTGTTTGTTTGTTTGCTTGTTTGTATGTTTTTATTTATTTTATTTTTAACTTTACCACTTATTTCCAAAATGCCTCTGGCTTATGTAAAAGTTGTCTTGCATACTTCAGATATTGACTTTGTAATGTCATTGTAGTTAAGCTCTCCTTCTGATGACTCTTTCAAGCATAAAAACCATATCCCATATGTGAAACACGGTGGTGGTAGTATCATGGTTTGGGGCTGTTTTGCTTCATCTGGGCAGGGACGGCTTGTCATCATTGATGGAATAAAGAACTCTGAATTAGACCAGCAAATTCTGAGCTGAAACTCAAGAGAACATGGATCATGCAGCAAGACAATGACATTAAGCACACAAATCATTCAACAACCCCTTTTCCAAAAAACTTTGGGACACTGCAAAATCTAAATAAAAACAAATGTACTCTATACCCTATATTTAATTGAAAATAGTACAAAGATGATAAATCAAATGTTGAAACTGAGAAATTGTATTGTTTTTTGAAAAATATTTGCCCATTTTGAATTTGATGCCAATGACACGTTCCAAAAAAGTTGGGATGGGGGCATGTTTACCACTGTCTTTCATCACCTCTTCTTTTAACAACACTCTGTAAGCGTTTGGGAACTGAGGAGACCGACGGCTGTAGTTCTGAAAGTGATGTGTTTTCTCATTCTTGCTTAACAAAGGATTTTAGCTGCTCAACAGTTCAGGGTCTCATTTGTCACGTTTTTCATTCCATAATGTGCCAGACCCTGAAAAAGATGTCGCCTGGGTGGCAGCATATGTTGCCAAAACATGTATATATCGTTCAGCCACCTGAGGGCCTCAGAGAATTCTTCCATATTCTCTGAATCTTTTAAGACTCAGCCTCTCTAGGATGCTCTTTCTATATTATTTCTTTTAGCATTACACAACTTTACCAGCCTTTTGTTGCCCCCATCCCAACTTTTTCAAAACATGTTGCCATCAAATTCAAAATGGGCAAATATTTTTCAAAAAAACAATAAAATTTCTCAGTTTCAACATTTGATTTGTTGTCTTTGTACTATTTTCAATAAAATATAGGGTTTAAATGATTTGTACGTCATTGCATTTTGTTTTCATTTACATTTTGCACAGCATTCCAACTTTTTTGGAAATGGGGTTGTACCAAAGAATAGTTAAAGAAGAATAAAGTTAATGTTTCAGAATGTCCAAGGCAAAGTCCTGACCTTAATCCTATGGAAATGTTGTGGAAGGACCTGAAGCAAAAGCAAAGGTTCACAAACTTTTGGCTCACACAGATACGTATTATTGGCTCATTTTCCTCAAAAAAAATAAATGACCAAGTCTAATATTTCTGTCTCATTTGTTTAATTCAGTTCTTTTTATCTACTTTTGATTTCTGATTTCCCTGTAAAGCTGGGTGACAACACCTGTTGTAAAAAGCGCTATATAAATAAACTTTGCTTGCTTGAAGTTTTACGTCAAATGTATGCAGAAATATAGAACATTCTAAAGGGTTCACAAACTGTCAAGCCTCACTGTATATATAGTGAGCTCAAACACTGTAGCTTTGAAAAAAATACACACTTGTGAAAATAAAAAGGAGAAATGAAAGATAGCAGAGCTGAGCAGAGAAGCGTGTGAACTGCAATGAAGGAGGAAGTTAATTAGCCGAGTTCATCTTAAATATGGCTTGTATTTTCCTGGCAATTTAAAAAGCCATAAAGGGATTTAAACACATACCTGGTAAAGAAGGTCTCTCAGTGGCTGTTTAAGTATGCAGAGCTGGAGTTCGTCTTAGCAGTGAATTGCAGGGTTGTGTCCTGTACAGTCAGACAGTGTGTGGTTATATACCAGCCCACAAAACCACAAGAGGAAGGAAATTCCTGATTGAGCTGAAATAGATTTTTCTTTTTTAGCTCTTTTTTTGTGAACACAGCCCTTGAGCAATGTTATCTGGCATAGCAGATACTGAGCTGCTCTGTAACAGAGAGATCTTGCATTCTAAAAACTTAGTTAATCACATTAAGAAGTAATTTGTATGTCCAAAAGTATCCAAACAGCTCTTTTGGTCACTTTATTTGGATGGACCTCTACAGATGCTCTACAGAGACTTAAATCATTAACAAACATTCTGGTGATGTTCAGTTGATTATTAACAACATTATGGTTAGGGTTAGGGTTAGGGGTAGATGTAGGTTTTACCTTGCGGTTAAGGTTAGGTTTAGGTTTAGGGTTAGATTTAATAAATTCTTTCACTCTAAATTTGAAGTTCAGTTTAATTTAATTGATATATAGTTGAATGTCATTTAAAGGCCAACGGAGCATTTACAAAGCATCTACAGTGGACCATCCGAGTAACACTTAACTTCACGATCAGTTGCATTTAATGGCTATTTAGTTGAATGTTACTTAAAGATATACTGAGCATTTACAACGAATCTATAGTGGACCATCCAAATAAAGTGTTGCCGCTCTTTTTATCAGGGAGGTCAGCAACTTTAAGGTTATTCATTGCTGACAGACATTCTTGTGTAATCTCTATAGAAAAGCACTGACCAATGGAATATTGGCCATAATGTTGAATTTTTGACATCAGAAAGCATCAGGTTAGCAGCTTTAAGAGGCTTAAAAGTAAATCATTGTCTTCATTTTCTTTTCAGCAACTTTACACTGATCAGGCATAACATTATGACCACCTCCTTGTTTCTACACTCATTGTCCATTTTATCAGCTCCACTTACTTTATAGGTGCACTTTGTAGTTCTACAGTTACAGACTGTAGTCCATCTGTTTCTCTGCATACTTTGTTAGCCCCCTTTTACCCTGTTCTTCAGTGGTCAAGACCCCCAATGACCCTCACAGAGCAGGTACTATTTGGGTGGTGGATCATTCTCAGCACTGCAGTAACACAGACGTGGTGGTGGTGTGTTAGTGTGTGTTGTGCTGGTCTGAGTGGATCAGACACAGCAGTGCTGCTGGAGTTTTTAAACACTGTGCCCACTCACTGTCCTCTCTATTAGACACTGCTACCTTGTCAGTCCACCTTGTAGATGTAAAGTCAGAGATGATAGCTCATCTGCTGCTGCACAGTTTGTGTTAGTCCTTCAGTGGTCACAGGACACTGCCCACAGGATGCTGTTAGCTGGATATTTTTGATTGGTGGACTATTCTCAGTCCAGCAGTGACACTGAGGTGTTTAAAAACTATAGTACCTGCTCTGTGAGGGTCCATGGGGGTCCTGACCACTGAAGAACAGGGTAAAAGTGGGCTAACAAAGTATGCAGAGAAACAGATGGACTACAGTCTGTAATTGTAGAACTACAAAGTGCACCTATATAGTAAGAGGAGCTGATAAAATGGACAATGAGCGTAGAAACAAGGAGGTGGTCATAATGTTATGCCTGATTGGTGTATATTGTCTGTCTTCAACAACAGTTAGGAGGATCTTAAAATGCTCCCAATGTTGAAAAATCCCGTGAACTACATTAAACTTGGGAACAGTGTGTGCCTTTTTAGTTCTGTTCTGTTGATTCAGTCTGCCCTTCCTCTAGGACTCCAGCACTCAGAGACGCTGAATCCCGAATGCTGACTCTGGCTCAGCTCCACGTATTTACATTGCATTCCACAAATATTGGCACCCCTCATAAACATGAGCAAAGCAGGCTGTGAAAACAGTCTTCATAGCTGAGCCTTTTGGTCTTTCATTCAAAATCTTGACAAAAATCTAACCTTCACCAGAAGTGTGAGAAAAGCTGTATTATGTTCTGATTATAAGTTTAAATTTGTTTTCATATTATGAATTAATCAAACTGTTACAATGTCAACACAGATCAGATGCTTGCAGATAAAAAGACAAGGTTGAAGTTTACTTGAGGTTTTGGTAGTGGTACTGAGGACATAGTCAGAACAGATTAGGGTCACAACCAGAGAGCCAGAGAACCAAAACAAACAGGACATCAAGAGAGTAGCCACAAACCAGTCCAAGTTCAAAAACCAAAGTCTCAGATAATATCCTGCAAATGAACCAAAGAACGCTCAATACACAACACAAGTTGTTGGCAATACTTCATAAATTACTAAGCTAAAGCCCAGGCTTTACATAGTAACTGACTAAAGGAGTATAATGGCACAGGTGTGACAGCTTAGAATGCTGGTGAGGAAGAACGCTGAAATGAATGTTTATTGGTTGATGGCGATGGAATGAGTCACGTGATCTCCCACTGATTCATGGGAGTTGGAGTCCTCTAGACAGTTCATGGACATGATCTTGCGAGGAAAATGGAACAGTGGAGGAGGCGTTCTCGACTAACTAATCATAAAGAAGCAGATTTCGAATAAGGTTTATTATTGTTCCTTTGACTGTCATGCACATAATTGTTAAGCATCTCTTAACATTAAGTTTTTAGGCTGAAATGGTGATGGTAAGTGTGTGAGTAACAGAGGGCTGGTATCGCTGCAAAAATCTCTGACCAATAAACAAGCTCTTGAGTATAATTTGGCACACTTACAGCAGTTACAGTGTAAAACCAACACAACCAAGTGAAAAACAAACAGTATCACAAAAACCCAAACTCTGATTTGGACTTTAGCAACAGAATTAGGGGTAAAAACCTTAATGTTGAACCTTTTTGCACAGATGTGTGGCTCTTTTTTTCCATGTTATGTTATTGATGCCTTAATGATGTCAATGTGAGGTTGTATGTCTGGTCTATGTGCATGTCTAGTGGGGCTTGTATAACATGCAGTCTTGAATTGCCCAAAAAAACTTCCCCTGGTGAGACAAAGTTAATCTAAATCTAGTTTGACTATGAGTTAATGACTATTACCACCAACCCCAGCCGTCCCCCACCTCTGACCCCCCAGTGTTCACATATTGCCACTGCAACAATTATAGGTATACTTCAACTTCAAAGATCCAGCAGACAGCATCACCCAGCACACAGTTTGTTCACCATTCTGCCATCAGGCAGGAGATTTCGCAGCATACAGACTAGAACAACCCAGTTAATGAACACTTTCTACCCACAGGCTGTCAGGCTTCTGAACAAGCTGTGAAGCTGTGGGTCCTTCCGCAACTACCATTTCATTCAGTCACTTTGTCAGTATTATTATCATATCATATTATTGCTATGGACAATAACACTGTCACTTAAGTCACTGTAAAATGTATATTCTTATAATTATAAATTATATAATTATTCTTAGAATTATAAAGCCAAGCACATAACCATGAACGCTCCTTACACACATATTGGCAGTAGAATGGCTAATACTGAAAAGCACAGTGCCTTTAAACATGGCACTGTCATAAGATGACACCATTGCCATAAGTCAGTTCATGAAATTTCTGCCCTACTAGATCTGCCCCTCTCAACTATAAGTGCTATTATCGTGAAATGTACATTTCCAGGAACAACATTATCTCAGCCACAAAGCCGTAGACCACACAAACTCACAGAGTGGAGCCATCGAGTGCCGAAGCATGTAGAATGTAAAAATCTTGTATTCTCTGCTGCATCACTCACTACAGAGCTCCAAACTGCCTCTGGAAGCAACACCAGCACAAGAACTGTGTGTCAGGAGCTTCACGAAATGGTTTTCAATGGCCGAGCAGCTGCACACAAGCCTAAGATCACTATGCGCAATGCCAGGCTGTGGTAGTGTAAAGCATGCTGCCACTGGCCTCTGGAGCAGTGGAAACATGCTCTTTAGAGTCATGAATCACACTCTGGCAGTCTGATGGATGAGCCTGGGTTGGGTGGATGCCAGGAGAACATCACCTACCGGAATGCATAGTGTCAACAGTAAAGTTTGGTGGAGGTGGGATAATGGGCTGGGGCTGGGGCTGCTTTTTAGGCCCCTTAGTTCCAGTGAAGGGTGATGTTAGACATTTTACACAGTTATCTGCTTCCAGCTTTGTGTCAGCAGTTTGTGGAAGAGCCTTTCCTGTTCCAGCATGACTGAGCCCCTGTGCACAAAGCGAGCTCCATAAAGACATGGTTTGACCAGTTTGGTGTGGAGGAACTCCAGTGGCCTTCACAGAGCCCTGACCTCAACCCCACTCAACACCTTTGGGATGAAATGGATAGTTGATTGTGGGCCAGTGGAAACTGTTAATGCTGTGCCTGACTCGCTGTATGGCTGGTCCCAGCAACAAGAATATGGAACGTGATTATTTTACGCATTCGTACCGCAAAACTGATTGACCATTTGAGTCCCACCTGGACCTTTCTGTCGAAGATGCCTCTAGTGTTTAAGCATACACACTTGTTCCCACACACTGTGTTTGTATGATGGTGTGGAAATGTAAAAAAGAAATCTTAGATCCTCATTATGAGGTTAGCTATTTTCTATATTAATTAAGTAATTAGCTTTAATCAACCAGCATTAACTTTCTGCCTGGCAACAAAGCAATCTGCAGAAGACATAGAACCCGACATGCTGACATATCACTCTTTTTCAACAGGGTGCAGATATTTCCTGTGATCGATACATACAGGTGGCTGATGTGTGGCCCAGCCTATCACAAAGAAGTTCTGTGGTCTATGTGAGGAAATAAAATATTTCTTATTGCTCGGCTGCCATTATTAGAAGCAGCTCACGCTGCAAGAACAATACAAGCCTCTGTAAAGTCACCACCAGTGAACCTACACATGTCTTTGAGTTTTATATGGAATGTTGATGATTTGAAAATAGTGGAAAATCTGAAATAACACGTTTTCTTTGGGGACTATTTTGCCTCACAACACCCTCCTGCATTCAAATCCATGAATGGATTTCAAGGCCACAAATTTCACAAAACTATAATAAAACAGTGTCACAGACATCAGGCAGTGAATTCATAATCATTTCATGTAGTAACTTTCTGTGATGAAGATTTTAGAGGTGGACATCTGGTTCCTGTCACCACTACTGTGAACAATTCTGACTCGGTAAGTTTCTCTAGAACGGAGCATTTCACACCAAACTGGAGTGACTCTGTTAAAACATTATAATTACAATACATGTATATTATAATCTTAACTATATATGGTCAAGATTATAATATATTATAATATTATGCAGAAATTCCCATTTAACACAGCTTTGAACAGGTCCAGTAGTAAGCTCACACTTTCCTTTTTTCACTGTCTGTGCAGAACCTTGTATTATTTTCTATCTTTTTAGGCAATTTAAAATATCCAGCTGCTCTTTACATTGAGTCAAAATTTCACCACAAATGCACCAATAGAAAAGTGCAAATTATATATTGGAGGAAAGATATCATTTTGGAGACAAGGTTTTGTTTCAAAAGCCACACTTTGTTGATGACATTCACATGTTTTTTCGTGCATTTTGTCCAAAATTAATTCAGTGAATCTGCTAACATGAGGTTGTGAGGTTGTATGTCTGGTCTATGTGCATGTCTAGTGGGTCTTTTATAACATGCAGTCTTGGGTTGCCCAAAAAAACTTCCCCTGGTGAGACAATAAAGATAATCTAAATCTTGCTTGACTATGAGTTAATGACTATTACCACCAACCCCAGCCGCCCCCAACTCTGACCCCCAGTGTTCACATATTGCCACGGCAACAATCATGGGTATAGCGCAAACTTCATGTGTTTCAGCATCCCTGTAGCACTCCTGGTTCTAGTGATTGTTCTGATAAAGTCTCAGCCAATTTGGCAGGTGCAATTTTGCTGCCTGAGGAAAGTTTTGTTGTGTGATTCTAATGACAATTGCCCAAAAACTCTCTTTGTACGTTACCTACCTAGATTGGAACCATTCATTAGATGTGTGGGACTGCAACACATTTGAGTTATGCTAAATCAAAAACTAACTCTCATACAGGCTGAAAAAAGGTATTTGGGGCAATTATTTCTGGTTATGGCATTTACAGTAGAGAGAAGGAAACTGAAGGACTTTCAGAAGTTTCAGATAAACATCTGAATGCCTCTTAAAGCAGTACAAGCTACTCAGAAAGAAGTGAATGAAATAAAGGAAATAGCTCTGCAGAATCATGTTGCATTAGCTCTTCTCTTAGCAGAGAAGAAGGTGTTTGTCAGGTTCTGGAAGGTCAGTGTTACACTTATACACTATGTGGCCAAAAGTATGCAGACACACCACCTATTTATTTAGGTCAGGTGTTTCAGCCAAACCCCTTGCTAACACGTGTATAAAGCCAAGCACATAACCATGAACGCTCCTTACACACATATTGGCAGTAGAATGGCTAATACTGAAAAGCACAGTGCCTTTAAACATGGCACTGTCATAAGATGACACCATTGCCATAAGTCAGTTCATGGAACAAGAATATGGAACTTGATTATTATACGCATTCGTACCGCAAAACTGATTGACCATTTGAGTCCCACCTGGACCTTTCTGTCGATGATGCCTCCACTGTTTAAGCAGTCTTGGCCCACACACTTGTGTTTGTATGATGGTGTGGAAATGTGAAAAAGAAATCTTATATCCTCATTATAAGGTTAGCTACACTATATTGCCAAAAGTATTCACTCACCCATCCAAGTCATTGAATTCAGGTGTTCCAATCTCTTCCATGGCCACAGGTGTATAAAACCAAGCACCTAGGCATGCAGACTGCTTCTACAAACATTTGTGAAAGAATGGGTCAGGAGCTCTCAGGAGCTCAGTGAATTCCAGCGTGGTACCATGATAGGATGCCACCTGTGCAACAAGTCCAGCTGTGAAATTTCCTCGCTACTATATATTCCACAGTCAACTGTCAGTGGTATTACAACAAAGTGGATGTGATTGGGAATGACAGCAACTCAGCCACGAAGTGGTAGGCCACATAAAATGACAGAGTGGGGTCAGTGGATGCTGAGGCACATGGTTCCCAGAGGTTGCCAACTTTCTGCAGAGTCAATCACTACAGACCTCCAAACTTCATGTGGCCTTTAGATTAGCTCAAGAACAGTGCGTAGAGAGCTTAATGAAATGGGTCTCCATGGCTGAGCAGCTGCATCCAAGCCTTACATCACCAAGCGCAATGCAGTGTCGAATGCAGTGGTGTAAAGCGCCGCCACTGGACTCAAGAACAGCAGAGACGTGTTCTCTGTCTGTCTGGACGAGTCTGGGTTTGGCGGTTGCCAGGAGAATGGTGCTTGTCTGACTGCTTTGTGCCAAATGTAAAGTTTGGTGGAGGGGTATTATGGTGTGGGGTTGTTTTTCAGGAGTTGGGCTCGGGGCCCTTAGTTCCAGTGAAAGGAACTTTTAATGCTTCATCAGACCAAGAGATTTTGGACAATTTCATGCTCCCAACCTTGTGGAAACAGTTTGGTGATGGCCCCTTCCTGTTCTAACATGACTGCACACCAGTGTCAAGTCAAGTTAAAGTTAAAGTTTATTTATGTAGCGCTTTTTACAACAGGTGTTGTCACAAAGCAGCTTTACAGAAAAATCCAGGTCCAAGCCCCCATGAGCGTCGCCAATGGCGACAGTGGCAAGGAAATACTCCCTAAGAGCAAGAGGAAGAAACCTTGAGAGGAACCAAGACTCAAAAGGGGAACTCATCCTCCTCTGGTCGACACCAGATAGCAAACAGCATTAGTATAAAGTATTGCAGTACAAGACGAGGAAAACAGGCAGAGTAATGGTTAATTAGATTAGTTTTAGTTTATGCAGCAGCAGCAGCAGCATCGGGAGGGTCAGTTCTTGAGGGTGAGGTTTGCACAGCATTGTACAGCATGAAGCTCAATGGTGGTCAAGCTGGTCCAGGAAGGCTGGCGAGCAGTGGGCACCCGATCAAGGCAGAAGAAGCAACAGCATCAGACGCACAGGATGGGCAACTGTTCAACTCGGCAAAGAAAGGAAAACACACAGAGAGTCAGTTCTCTAAAGAGTGACTGATCACAGATTACAGTATTAACAGAGAGCAGCACAGACTCTGGCAGGTCTAGTTAATACAGCCTAATTAAATCGACGAAACCAGAAAGGTAACAGAGACATGAGGCTCCCTGAAATGTCGGTGAGTCGACGGCACCAGCGCTCCCAGTTTAGCATAATACTCTATGTCCATGAACCCCCAGATCTGCACCTTTTAACTGACAGGGAAAATGAATTACCAAAGGCTTGACTAAACAAGTAAGTTTTTAGCCTAGACTTAAAGACTGAGGCTGTGTCTGAGTCCTGTGTGCACTTGGACAACAAGCTGGACTGGAGCTGTAACACTCTCGCGGTGTACAAGAGAGGTCAAAGCCGTCTCTACTTCCTGAGGAGGCTGAGGTCTTTTGGTGCATGCACGAAGTCTGTATGGACATTCTACCAGTCTGTTGTAGCGAGTGCTTTATTCTATGAGATAATGCATTTCTTAATTTAGCAATACTGCGGAGATGCAGGAAAGCTAATCTAGTAATATTCGTTATATGTGCGTCGAAGGACAGATCAGGATCTATCATGACACCAAGATTTTTTACAGATGAACCTGACGAACTATTGATGAACTATTAAGTTTAAGTGTAAAATTTGTTTGTTTGTTTCTAATAGCTTTTAGACCAAGAAGCAGAACCTCTGTTTTATCTGAGTTAAGTAGGAGAAAGTTATTCGACATCCAGTCTTTTATGTCTTTTATACAGTCCTCAATCTTGCTAAGTTTAATTTTATCATCTGGTTCGCTTGATATATATAACTGAGTGTCATCGGGACAATAGCAAGGTCCATAAAAACATGGATGAGCGAGTTTGGTGTGGAAGAACTCATCCCGATAGAACACCTTTGGGATGAATTAGAGTGGAGACTGCGAGCCAGGCCTTCTCGTCCAACATCAGTGTCTGACCTCACAAATGCGCATCTGGAAGAATGGTCAAAACTTCCCCTAAACACACTCCTAAACCTTGTGGAAAGCCTTCCCAGAAGAGTTGAAGCTGTTATAGCTGCAAAGGGTGGGCCAACATCATATTAAACCCTATGGATTAAGAATGGGATGTCACTCAAGTTCATATGCGTGTGAAGGCAGACGAGCGAATACTTTTGGCAATACAGTGTATTTTTGAATTAATCAAGTAATTAGCTTTAGTCAATCAGCATAAACTTTCTGCCTGGCAACAAAGCGATCTGCAAAAGACATAGAACCCGACATGCTGACATATCACTCTTTTTTAAGAAACTTACAGGGTGCAGATATTTCCTGTGTACGTGAGAAGATGAATAAGACATCATCTGCCTCTGTGGTTGATGTTCTTTCATTGAAATAGAATCATTATCTTCTTCTACAAATAGGGCTTCTGTCCTGAATGTAAAGTGACTCCTGAAGGGTGAATGTTCTAGCATATTCTAGGTGTTATTCTACATGTGCTAGCTTTGTTTTTTAGGTATCATATTAGAAAACCCATATTTGGTAAGGTTTTACTGTGTAACCAGTCAGAGCTTTATAGTGTTTATTCTGAAGGGCCTGTATAATCCATTGTTAGATTATGAATGATTGAAATTTCTGCATGACTTCTCGTCTTTCATTTGACTGAAAAAAAATTCCAGAACCGTCCTCTGAAAAGCAGCGTCCATGTTTGCACCCCCTGAAAAATGTTCCATTTGCTTCCATCAAACAGTCTATTTTTGTTTTAACTTTATTTGCCCATCATAGTATAAAGTTGAATCCATCGCTCACTTAGAGTCCTGATAAAACATTATTATTCTTCTTCTTGCATTAACATAAAGGTGTTTAATGTCTGGATGCACTACAGTCAGAGTTCTAAAAGTAGACCTCACTCTATCGATACATACAGGTGGCTGATGTGTGGCCCAGCCTATCATAAAGAAGTTCTGTGGTCTATGTGATGAAATAAAATATTTCTTATTTCTCGGCTGCGGTTATTAGAAGCAACTCACGCTGCAAGAACAATACAAGCCTCTGTGAAGTCAGATGTTAAACAGGCTGACTGTACAGATCATGTAGCGCTGACATGCCAGTCCTTTTATTTACTATCCAAAACCACCAGTGAACCTACACATGTTTTTGAGTTTTATATGGAATGTTGATGATTTGAAAATAGTGGAAAATCTAAAATACTACATTTTCTTTGGGGACTATTTTGCCTCACAACACCCTGCCTGCTTTCTTCCACCATGAATAGATTTTAAGGCCAAAATCATCTCAAAACTATCATAAAACAATGTCTCAGATATCAGGCAGTGAATTCATAATCATTTCATGTAGTAACTTTCTGTGAGGGAGCTTTTAGAGGTGGACATCTGGTTCCTATCACCACCACTGTAAACAATTCTGACTGTTTCTCTAGAATGGAGCGTTTCACACCAAACCAGAATGACTCTGTTAAAACATTATAATTACAATACATGTATTTTATAATTTTAACCATATAATTATGCAGAAATTCCCCTTTAACAAAGCTTTTAACAGATCCAGTAGTAAGCTTACACCTTCCTTTTTTCACTGTCTTTCCAGAACTTTGTATCATTTTTCATTTTTTTAGGTAATTTAAAATATCCAGCTGCTCTTTATATTGAGTCAAATTATTAGTATTTCACCATAAATGCACCAACAGAAAAGTGAAAAATAAGCATAGCTTACCCAGCAAACATGGCTTGAATAGACTTTATATCGACACGCTTCTGACAATGTGTGGTACATTACTTCTGATTAGGTGTTTTTGAGTGCTAAAGGTTGGTCATGTTTGTGTTTTTTTCTGACAATTTTGTCATCTTTTCTGTTTACAGGTTGGAAATAACATGACAGAAATTTTGCAGCAAACTGAATAGATGTGTTTTCAGTTTAACAGTAACCCAATAACAGGGTAGAACAAGATGGAATGAACCCAGTACTGGGTGAACGTAACCATATTTTAACCCAGCCTGTTGGACTATTCAAGTCAGATTAACCCAGTGTGTTGTGTTATATAGTGACCCAGCACTGGGTTATGGACAGTGCCCAAATTGAGTTGTTTTTAACCCAGGATTATTTTGAGTTTGGGCAGACCTAACCAATTAAATATTTTGGGGTTTTTTTGTTTGTTTGTTTGTTTGTTTTTGAAGTGAAAAGGAGTAAACACAAACTCTGCAGCAAAAAAAATAATAATAATTAAATTCTTAATAACACCACCTTTGGCAGATATCAAAGGTTGCAATCGCTTCTTTTAAGCACATCATGTTTAAGATCTTTTCACAGATGTACAGTAGGGTAGGGGACTATAAGGACCATTCCAAAAGCTTCAGCTTGTGTTTATTCAAGTGGTTCAGAGTAGATTTTAAGGTATGTTTATGATCATCTTCCTATTGTAGAAGCACATCTCTTTTTTTAGCTTCAAATTCTTGACTCACTGAGTTGCTTCCAGAATGTGCTGACATTTGGTAGAATCTATTCTTCCTTCTACTAGTACAATTTTTCATGTGTCACAACTCCAGGGTATAATAGATCCACCACGATGCTTAACAGTTCACAAAGTCATTTTTTTCATCAAATGCTGCTTCTTTTTTTCTCAAAACATACTTTTGGTGACTGTGACTAAAGAGTTTACTTTTTACTTCATCAGTCCAGAGCACTTGTTTCCAAAATGCCTCTGGATTATCAAGATGATGTTTTTCATACTTTAGAATCATGTTTGTTCAAGCAACACTGCTCATTAGAACAGTGCACCAGCACTCCTGCTTGACCTAAACCCTCCTGAACGTCCTTTATTTTCATATTGGAGTTTTTCTTTGCCTTTCCGGCAAACATATGAGCAGTTCTACAGCATATGAGCAGTTCTATCCGAGAGTCCTCCAGATCTTTCCTTGACTTCCACAGATCCCTTTAACTCCTATTTCTTAATGACTTTTCATACAGTGGAAACTGCAAGCTTGTTGAGTGTTAGCACAAGGATTGAAGAGTTAGAGAATTTATTATGCTCTGGAATTCTCATTGGCTAACGGTTCCTAATGGCTATTTTTTATGCGTCAATCAAAGTTGAGGCTTACAGTTTTAAGTTCAGAAATGTACTGGAAGGGTGTTCAAACCTTTGCACATACTACATTAACCATTTTTTTTTTTTTCTAGATTTTAAGTTTAGCAGGAAATTTTTCTTTTTCAAATAGTTTCCTGCAAATGTTGCATTCACTACTTTTCGCTTCAATAATCAACAAAATATGTCATGTAGCCAAGGGTGCCTGAATGTTTGTGTAACTTTAATGAGGGTGCCCTGTTGCATTTACCAACAAAAGTCCCACTTTAGCTGAGTTCACCTTAAATATGACTAGTATTTTCCAGGCCATTTCAAAAGTCATTAAAAGATTTAAACACATACCGGTAACACTTTACATTAAGGGTCGCTAACCAATCATTAAATATATAATAATCAACTATTAGTTTGCCATTATTTAGTTATTAGTTAACTCTTCATTAAGCATTAGCTATTACTTAGTAATTGATTAAGCACTTATCAGTTAGTAATTAAGTACACTGTTAGTTGGTAAGTTAGTTTGTCGTTAGTTTGTGTCTTACTTACTCATTATCTGTGTGCTAATTACTGCTTTTTACATTGTTAATTAACTAATAAGTATTTTTCTTCATATAAAGAAGTAACGTGATAACTTACTAGCACTTATGTGTTAAACCCGCTAATTATCTGTTAATTAACTTTCCATCACCTCCATATATTCAGTTGCTTCACTTTTCTCACTTTGGTTCTTGTTCATTAAAGATGCTTATGATCACAGCTGACCGTAAGATGAGCGCACACAAATTCATGGACGGTTTTGTTATTCATCACGTTCATCTTGGCATATCTGTACTCATATCTGGTAGGAGTGCATGTAAATTTGGGCATAAATGCTGGATATGTGGCTAATTAACCAAAACTATTATCAACATAATCTGTAATTGCAAAAATAAGAACAACAATAGAAAATTTCAATAATACTAATTTGTGTGCATGACAGTCCAGTACAAAAGTGGATGTACTTACTTTACATGCGCATTGATATAAACAAGTGCTGCAACTATTTCATGTTCCATTTAAAGACACATTACACTGTGCTTTTGTTTCATACTACTGACTCACAAACACAGCTTCATGTAAATGATATGTAAATGAGGTGCTGGTAGGCTGGTTTCATGCACTGAAGCTGATTTATCATTTATGCTCAAATCTCCACTTGTTTCCACATCGTACAAAATTGTTATGAATCAGACGCAGAGCAGTTCAAACCTTATAAAAGGCAAAAAAAGGTGTTCTTTTTTACGTGACTTTGAGGATTAATGGCCATTAGATCTTTACATTTTGACCATTAATTACTTCTTAAATTCCTCTTACTTAATCATTAATTACTTCTTAAATTCCTCTTACTTAACCATTAATTACTGCTTTTGTGTCCCTCCAAGTAAAGTGACAACACAAAAGCAGTAATTAATGGTTAAGTAAGAGGAATTTAAGAAGTAATTAATGGTCAAAATGTAAAGATCTAATGGCCATGGACCCTTTTCACAAAGAGTCGCAATTACGTCCAGATTAAGCATTAGCAGTGAACTATAATGCTCAAATACTGAGCTACAACAGACATATGTTAGTTTTTGTGCACTATCATGACAAAAGGAAGTGAATGGAAGCACTGATTTAACTGTAAACACAGCTAAAATGCTGTGTGTGGTGGAGCCCTGCTTACTGCTGCTGCAGCTGCTCACATCAAGCAGTGTCTCTGTAGTTGAACAATATGCCAGCGATTTCTGTAATATTTTTGTTTTCAAAAGAAATAAAAGTTCTTCTGTGTACTATGAATTTGGTAGACGTTGTTTAGCTGTAGCTAGCTAGCAACGCTAGAAGCCATTTCTAACTGTAACTGTGTTCACAAAATAAGGAAGCTAGTTAGCTTTCATTAGCTGCTGCCACCAGCCGGCTAACGTGGAGCAGGTTCTGTGGCACATTTAGCTACATGATGGCAGTGACTTCTGACATAAACACAAACAAAAACTTTTACATGTAAAGTCTATTTTACAGACCTCGTTTAAACTGTATTAGCTTACGGCAGGCTAGCAGGCTACAGGCGCTAATTAGCTAGCCTACCATTAGCAGTTTGAGGAGCACCAGCTTCGTATGAGCATCAAACTTGAAAGCTAAGTTAGCTCTAACACTGGCTATGTTAGCGATCTGCCAAACAGCATTATTCTTATAGTTTCATGGCAATTTTTGAAGCAGCACTTCAGAAAACATCCACCTTTCACTGCGCAACCAAAAACGAGACTCCTAGCTGAAAAAAAAACATCTGAAAAAGCTGCTTCATGTTAGCCGGGCTAGTTTGGTTAGCAGTAGCTTCTAGCCAGTATAGCTAGCTTAATATAAACAGAGTCTATAACATTCATGCTACATATAAAGGTTCTTCTTTCTTTTGAAAACAGAAGATTACCGAATCGCTGGCGTGTTGTACAAAGACACGAGGCTGCTTCATGTGAAGCAGCTGCAGCAGAACTGCAGGAAAAAACAACATACAGCATCTCAGCTCTGTTTACAGTTCAATCAGCGCCTCCGTCCACTTCTTACTCTCGCTGTCACAACAGTGCAGGAAAACTACAATACAGCTGTTGTAGCTCAGTGTTTAAGCGTTACAGTTCACTACTAAACATTTTGACATCACGCCTGCAGTAGCTTTATGGAGAGGAAGTGAGTTTTACCCTGCTAATGCTTAAACCGGAAGTAATCACGAATCTTGTGAAAAGGGCCCATTAATCATCAAAGTCGCGTGAAAAGAACACGTTTTTTTTTTGCCCTTTATAAGGTTTGAACTGCTCTGCGTCTGATTCATAACAATTTTGTACGATGTGGAAACAAGTGGAGATTTGAGCATAAATGATAAATCAGCTTCAGTGCATGAAACCAGCCTACCAGCACCTCATTTACATATCATTTACATGAAGCTGTGTTTGTGAGTCAGTAGTATGAAACAAAAGCACAGTGTAATGTGTCTTTAAATGGAACATGAAATAGTTGCAGCACTTGTTTGTATCAATGCGCATGTAAAGTAAGTACATCCACTTTTGTACTGGACTGTCACGCACACAAATTAGTATTATTGAAATTTTCTATTGTTGTTCTTATTTTTGCAATTACAGATTATGTTGATAATAGTTTTGGTTAATTAGCCACATATCCAGCATGTATGCCCAAATTTACATGCACTCCTACCAGATATGAGTACAGATATGCCAAGATGAACGTGATGAATAACAAAACCGTCCATGAATTTGTGTGCGCTCATCTTACGGTCAGATGTGACCATAAACATCTTAAATGAACAAGAACCAAAGTGAGAAAAGTGAAGCAACTGAATATATGGAGGTGATGGAAAGTTAATTAACAGATAATTAACGGGATTAACACATAAGTGCTAGTAAGTTATCACGTTACTTCTTTATATGAAGAAAAATACTTATTAGTTAATTAACAATGTAAAAAGCAGTAATTAGCACACAGATAACGAGTAAGTAAGCCACAAACTAACAACAAACTAACTTATCAACTAACAGTGCACTTAATTACTAACTGATAAGTGCTTAATAAATTACTAAGTAATAGCTAATGCATAATGAAGAGTTAACTAATAACTAAATAATGGGAAACTAATAGTTGATTATTATATATTTAATGATTGATTAGCGTCCCTTAATGTAAAGTGTTACCAGCCAGCTAAGTTGTGGGAGAAGTTTCTTGTAGTAAATGTGCCCGATGTGGAGCTTCCAGAGTATCCATTTCACTGCACGCTCAAGTATTTCAAGGATGCTGCCCAATCAAACCCAGAGGAATGGTTGAGTCGCTAACCAAAGCAAGTTCAGCTTCGGTCGTGCTGTATAATTTTGGGACCACAAGGAGCAGCTATGAAGATAGATAGAGATGATTATTTAGATAAAGAGTTTGACGTTGAGAAGAGTGTGCCACATGTGACTTTGTTGGTGTCTGAACAATAGGAGCAGAAGCACATAGGAGCAATGATGGCAGAAGCAGAGGAAGCTGTTTTTGAATTGGTGAAAGAGAATCTTGCCATATGGAGGAGTAAGGATCAGCGATTTATTAAGATTATGATTTCTGCTCAAAGAAAAGGGATTGAACCACAGATTGAAGGACTTTTGAAAGCAGATGTTTTGAAGATAACACAGAGTCCTCAGAGTATTGAAGTATATTTAACAGGAACATTTTTATAGAAGAAGGTGAAAACACTCTTCCAGCATGAGTTGGGGTCTGGAGTTCTCTGTGTGCTCTGTTTTTGCAGGGGTTAGGAATGTTTAGGAGAGTTTTCCTTCATCATCGTCACATCATCGCTACTTAATAAACAACAGTAACACGCCTTTGTTGCCTGTGAAGAAGCCAGATGATTCTTATCGCCTGGTACATGATTTGAGAGCGGTGAATGAAGTGGTAGCTGATTTTCCAGCAGAAGTACCGGATCCACATACTTTGCTAGCCCAAATTCCTCCAGGTACGACACATTTCACAGTGTTAGATTTATGTGGTACATTTGTCAGTGTTCCACTTAGCACAGAAAGTCAGGGTTTATTTGGGTTCACATACAACGGACAGTTTTATGAGCATAAGAGATTACCACAAGGATTTAAACATAGTCCTCACATTTTCAATAAAGTAGTGAAGGATGATTTGGCAGGGATAGATCAGATATTAAAAAGCACTGTGATACAGTATGTGGATGACATTATTATTTGTTCACCAGATGAGGAAACATGTCATTAAGATTCAATTAAATTGCTACAGATACTGGCAGAAAAGGGACACAAGGCTTTTCAGAAGAAGTTGCAGTACTGTCAGGAGAAGGTAGTTTATTTGGGTTAGACAATAACGCAAAGATGCCAAGTTTCTGTGCAGAGAGGTTATAAGCAGGCGAGGACTTCCAGATCGGATATCCTCAGATAATGGGAAAGAGTTTGCGGATAAGACGATGAAATTGATTTTGCAAAAATTGAGATTTAAACAGTGTCTTGGTGCAGTCTATCATCCACAAAGTCAAGGGATTTGTGAAAAAATGAATGGTGTTTTGAAAAATCTCATTGTTAAAATCTGTTAGCACATAGGCTTAAATTGGATAGCGGCGCTACCGCTGGCGCTAAAGGTGACTTATAACTTGGAATAATGTGAAAGTATGATATTGTGAATTTCACATTTACTTATAAGGTGTTAATCTGATATTCAGGGACCCCGATGTGCATGGACAATAAGAATGGACTGGAGGACTTTGAATAAGGACACTGTGATACAATGCCCAGAGTCAACACATCATCGACACTACACTGAGAGTCGACGCCGCTGAGGAGCTGCAGTGTGATACCTTTTCATGTTTTCTCATATATATTTGCATAGTACTGGATTTTGTTCTGTTATATTGTAATGTGTGATATTGATAGAGGACATTTATAAGGTAGTGATAAGCTTAGTAAGACATACTAGTTGGATTGAGTGTTTGAGTTGTTTACTGCATGAGTAGTATTTAAATTTATAACACTTTCTTTGTTTTAATGGTTTGAAGACTGATGTTTTCTGTTATGGGCTGAGTACATTGGGACCTCAGATGTTTTTTTTCTTTTTTTGGGTGCATAGGGATATTGGTGTTAGGCAGGGAAAGGTCCATTGGAAGGTCCGATGGGTCGACCAGCCTGAATGTGGACATTGTTTTGATTTTATTTTCTGAGGTTTCCATATGTATATGCTTAAGTCATATCTCTACACGAGTTGTCAGAATTCTTCCTTTTTAAATTGGGCTGGGGTACTCTGTGTGGTCGCCTAAGGCAGAGGGACCGTGAGAGAATTTTTCCTGTCTAGATTGTTTGATGGACATTTCAGGAATGATAGCTGCCTGACAGGTTTTTTGCTCTCACACTCCAGAAAGTTGTTGCATTGCTAAGGTTATGTAGGTGGAACTGTTATTCTGTTACAACTGCAAACATGTATGTGTTACTTTTTTGTCTTTCAAGACTCTGTGGAGCCTCGAAGCGGGGATATGAAGTATATTTAAAAGAGTATAAGTTGATGATGTAGTATCCGAGCTTCAGGTGTTATCTGACTTTGTAGGTATGGAATGTCTAAGTTAGGGGGCCCCTGGTCCAAAGGTCCAAGAGTCAAGGTTCCCTTCCTCTTTTAGTTCCAGAAGAATGAGACTATTTTAAGAAGGACCATATGTTCTGCTCCCTTTGTCGAAAGCAGCCACCCTACATAAAGCAGTAGGCTATACTGTTCTGGAGGGGACACTTTAGAATTGGCATTCACAAAATTCTACGCTCTGTGTATGAAATAATCAAACATAAGAGCTTTCTTTTTCAGAGGATCTTCTCATCCAGTTTGTTGAATCATATTCCAGAGGAGCAGGGCTCAAAGAAAACCAAAACCATCTGAGATCAGGGAAAGTACCAAAACTTACAGGGCAGTACAATTCCAGGAAAATGACTGGAAACTACTGGAAAATAGCAACACTAAGAGCTTCAAGCTCCTCCTAGTCCGCTGGAATTTCCGCTCCAGAACAGCAGAGAAAATAGGAGAGATAAAGACGGGGGTGGGGGTTGGGGATGGGGGTTGCGGGTGTGGGGGGTTTTGATTTGATTTTTGAACCCCTTTTTTACGCATTATTAGGTTCCACTTGTGTCACTGTGACCAACACATCGCTTTTTCTCAAAAATTGATAAAACTTGATAAAAATGAATTCAACTCTGTGTGATTTCACTAAGACCTGGAGCAATTCTAATACATCCGACTCCTGCCCTACAGACCCCAATCTGAAGGACTGCCAACTTTGCTTCTCCCACTAAGAAATTAGCCAAAGAGGGGGGGGGGAGAAAGTAAGCGAATGAGAGAGAGAGTGAGAGAGATGGAAAGAGAGGGACAAAGAAAGAAAAGAAAAAAAGAGATAGGCAGACAGAAAGAGAAACTTTAAAAGCCCTTTATTAAAGCACCATATTAAAAAAAAGGGAAAAAGTCAGGGGAATACAGATTTCAATTAGGAAAATTCACCAATGAAACAACACTCTTTTATCATCTACAGACACTAGTCCTCCATCAACTCAAGTCAGGCTTTATCATCATTTCAGTTATATACAAGTACACAGTGAGACAAAACAACATTCCTCCAGGATGATCAGGGAAATAAACTCTTAGTGAATGAAGTGTAAATGTTGCAGAGCTGATTGTGAATGTAGGTCAGATCAGTCAGCTCAGCTCACCAAGAAGAGCTGGATCTCTTAGATCCCAGAACTTCAGTCAGTGGCCCTGTGTGCTTTATTCAGTTTTTTTAAGTTATTGGTATTGTCTGTAATTGAATTTTAACTAAAACCTTAATCTATCTTCTAAAAAACAAAAAAAACAAAAAAAAAATGGCATCATGTTGATTATTTAAAAAAAAATAAAAAAGATTGGATTAATGGATCACTTTCACTGGATTCATTTTGGGCAGAATGCATGAAAATACATGTGAATGTCATCAACAAAGTGTGGCTTTTGAAACAAAACCTTGTCTCTAAAATAATATCTTTCCTCCAATATATAATTTTGCACTTTTCTATTGGTGCATTTGAGGCACAATTTTGACTCAATGTAAAGAGCAGCTGGATATTTTAAACCAGCTAAAAAGATGATACAAGGCAGGTGTGAGCTCATTACTGGATCTGTTGAAAGCTCCATTAAAGGGGAGTTTCTACATAACTATATGGTTAAGATTATAAGATACATATATCATAATTCTAATGTATTAACAGAGTCATTCTGGTTTGGTGTGAAACGCTCCATTCTAGAGAAACTTACCAATTCAGAATTAATCACAGTGGTGGTGACAGGAACCAGACGTCCACCTCTAAAAGCTCCCTCACAGAACGTTATTACATAAAATGGTTATGAATTCACTGAGGTGATTTGCTCGTTCCTGCAGTCTTTTGAGAGCCATGCTTTATTATGCCTACTTGTGTGAGTGCAGTGTGTAATATTTTTCCCCATTTCTTCCTAAAGCCCAAACACATCTGTACCAGCTGTACAAACCCAACAGTCCTTTCAGCTCTTTATTTACAATCAGCCGATCACATTGAACATCATTTAAAAGCTCTTTAAACAGCTCACAGTCAGTTCTGCAGTTCAGAATCAGGGAAATAAACTCGTAGTGAACAAAGGGTAAACGTTACAGAGCTGATTGTGAATGTAAGTTAGATCAATCAGCTCAGCTCACCAAGAAGAGCCGGATCTCCTGGATCCCAAAACTTCATTCAGGAGCACTGTCTGCTTTTTCTGTTTATTTATTTAATTATTTATTTTTATTTTTTTAATTAGTAATATTGTCTATAATTTAATTTTAAATAAAACCGTAATCTATCTTCTAAATAAGCAACAAAAATTACATGATGTTGGTTATTTGAAAAAAAAAAAAACTTCATTCAGATAAGTAGATACACTGGATTCATTTTGGCCAAAATGCATGAAAATACAAGTGAACATCAACAAAGTCTGGCTTTTGAAACAAAACCTTGTATCTCCAAAATGAAAACTTTACAGAAGTAAAAAAAAAAAAAAATAAATAAAAAAAAAACGTCTTTAGTTTTCAAAGGATGTTAATGGACAGATCATTTCTCCAATTCATAATTTTGCCCTTTTCTATTGGTGCATTTGTGGCACAATTTTGGCTTAATGTAAAGAGCAGCTGGATATTTTAAATTAGCTAAAAACATGAAACAAGGTTTTGTCCCAACAGTGACAAAAGGCAGGTGTGAGCTCACTACTGGATCTGTTGAAAGCTCCATTAAAGGGGAGTTTCTACATAACTAAATGGTTAAGATTATGAGATACACTGAAGTATTTTTAAAAGAGTATAAGTTGATGATGTAGTATCCGAGCTTCAGGTGTTATCTGACTTTGTAGGTATGGAATGTCTAAGTTAGGGGGCCCCTGGTCCAAAGGTCCAAGAGTCAAGGTTCCCTTCCTCTTTTAGTTCCAGAAGAATGAGACTATTTTAAGAAGGACCATATGTTCTGCTCCCTTTGTCGAAAGCAGCCACCCTACATAAAGCAGTAGGCTATACTGTTCTGGAGGGGACACTTTAGAATTGGCATGGATCCCCTCTCAGGCACTTTATGGTGCTTGATATGATCCTGTTTTACTTTGTAATAAACATCTAATACAAGGAAGATGGTATCAGCGGACACTCCTTCATCATCTTCACATCATCGCTATTTAATAAACAACAAGATTTTGGCGTCACGAACTCCGGACGTGTTGTGACTTGCTGCGTCGCCGACAGCCTTAGCGCACTTGCTCCCGCACCAGGCCGACAAATAAGGTGAGGTTTCTCACATCATTGTGCGCTGGTTAGTCTGTTGGGGCTGTTGGGTGTTTGCTGTCTAGTCGCACCGTAAAGAATCAGGTGTGTGTGCGTGCCATGCTGTGTTGATGTTTGGAGTGCTTCTCCGATCTAAATTTGCTTTTATTGCGTTGTAACCGCTGCAATAAGGGGGGAGTATGATAGGGAAAAGGACAGCTGATGTAAAATTGTAGAATAGCCTAATTAGTAACGACAAGGTGAGCTAAATAACACTATGCGAGATTAATGAAGGTTGGGCCCTTATCTTCCTAACGGTAAGACATGTGTATATTAGTCACTGCGTGAAAGTTGGTTTGAAAAAATAGTCAGATTAGGTTAAAAGAGGACATAAAGTTAAAAGTAACAGCCCAGGGCCCTGGGAAGTTAGATTAAGGGGAAATTAGATTCATGGGGAAAAAGAGGCAAGAATAAGAGAAGTTAAGAGTTAAAGAGAAATAAGAAAGGTTAAAGAAAATAGAGAAGAGTTAAAGAGAAAGAAGCCGCGGATTTGGATCAAAGCCCTCTGGGAGGCGGTGTTAGACGGGCCTAAAATCCTGGACAATCACTAGGTGAATTTCAGGTCAGTTCTAAGAAACTGGAGGTGTGGAATGGAAAATTCAATTGTAAAGTTCCCACTCGAACACTAGTTGACGAACAGTGTCTGAAGCAGCTTTTTATTGAATATTCACACCTCATAAAAGTAGCATAAATTTAGAAGAAAAAGAGAAAAAGAGCGGCAGGAAAAAGCATGCTATAGGATTCAGAAGTATGAATGAGTCGACTTTGAGCATTTACGATTAAATGTTATTTGTGTCTTCGGTGTTCTTTGAGTTTGCTGTGTGTTCCTGTTGAGAGGAATTGCCCCACCCACCCTTACTGTGTGTGTGTGCAGACCTGGTCTCTGTGAGTGTGTGTCGTTTGTCTTGGCTGTGTTCCAGCTGATTGAATGGCTTTAAGAATGTATAATGATAATATGTAAAAAGTATATGAGCCTCTTCAGAGGACGGTTTTTTGATTTTGTTAAAAACTTATGAGCCTATCTTTGGGGGACATTTTTGTATCTGATAAAAATTATGAACCTCAGAAAAGAGGACTTTATGAATTTGCATAAACTTATGAGCCCCCAGGAAGGACCTTTAGGATTTTGGAGAGAAGTGGAGAGACCAGTGAGGATGTTTGTGTGTATGGGTAAAGGAAAAAATGTAATGAGTGTTTAAGGTGCTATTAGAGCGAAATAAACTAAAATTTCTTTGTTGATGATAACTTGGTGTTTAAAGGAGGAAAACATTTGTTGTAGATAAAAATGAAGTGTTGGTAAATAACATGTGTAAATCATATTGAATTGCTTGTTGTGTTGTTAAAAATACCTAGTGGGTTCATTTGATATTTAATTCTGATCTGTTTCTTCCTTTGTCCACCTATGGTGTGTGAGAATTGGAGGGGAGAAAGAGAAAGAGAAGAGGGAGCAGCTGGTCAGTGCTGATACCGATTGGGGTCTGCTGATGACCGCATGCCCATCCATGCCCATCAGACTCCAATCTGATTAAGGCCAGTGTGTTTTATCCACAAAACTCTTTTTGACAAATACCTGCATTTTAAATATATGGATGTATAGTTATTTATAGTCATTATTGTTGATACATATGTAATCTGCTTTTACTTATAGGCTATTATAAGATTATTTCTCAATTTGGGGCTTAATAGGGTATATCCATTTGTTTATACGGTACTATATGTTGTAGTCTTTTAAAAGAGAGGTTTGGCAACAGACTGACCGATCAATGCATTTCATTAATTAATGGAATATGCTTATTTGGTTTAAAACCTGTTATGGATTGCAAATGTGAGTTTTATTGTTTGTACATGGTTTATTCTGATTTGAGCTGTGCTGAGGTGACCGTCGTCCTGCGAATAGAAACACATTTGGTGTTAATTGGTTCCTATGTGGGAGTGCGTGATTTCTTTGAGCCTTTATAGGATTGGATTTCCTTTATTTGCAGGATATTTGAGGAAATTTTTTATTTACCATAAGATAGATTATTTGTGTGTTTAGTCAATATTATAGGTGGACTTAGTGTTGTGAATTGTTATTACATTAATATGTTTCCGATTTCTTTGAAGTTGGCAAATTTCTTTCATTTTTACTGATATGGTAAATTAGTGGTTAAAAAAAAAAGAAAGAAAGGGAGAAGTAATCTAAATAGTTTTAAGTAATCTTAATCTTAGTAATTAGTCTTAATTTACATTAAGGGAACATAAGGGAGCCGTTACAATGTCGAAGAAGGACATTAAAATTTCGAAAGTAATTACTCCTGTTGATGTAGTACAAAAAAATAATTCTTTAGTTAAAGGCATTGCTAAGATATCAGAGAAATGGCATAAGCGTTGGTCTGAAATTGACCAACCGTGGCCAGTGGAGGAGACCCTTAACCCAGATGTAATTAAAACAATGCAGGTGCTTGTGTCCACGTATAAGATAGATCAAAAGAAGGGTAAAAAGGAGGAAAAAACGTAAAGAAAAGAAACAACTAGAGCTTGGTATTCTCCAGTTGTTTGATAATGAGGGACAGAAACTGATAAAAGCTGCAAAAGATAAGAGAGTTAGAAATGCAAAAGAAATAGAAAAGTTAGTGGCAGAAATTAATGTACCTTTCTCACATATGGATCCAGTAAAGAGACCCCCACCTTATGAGAAGGAGGTGAAGTTTAAGGAAATTTATCCCCAGCTCCCTGTGATTAGTCAAGAAGGTGAATATTGCATCAGAGATGAGGATGATCGGATAATAGAAGCAGGTCAAGCGGAAACAACTGCAAAGATGTATCCAAGTTCCAAACGTAAGAAGACAATGGCACGTTGGAAACTAAGGGTGAACTGAGGATCAGGAGGATGAAATCTGGAGATGATGGTGATCAAAGTGACCTGGAAGGGATCATGGGTGGATATGACCCTGCAGTCAGGCGAATATTGGAGAGAGCGGAACAGAGGGGAGATAAAACATGGAGGAAAGAGGACTCAGGAGCTGATAGTTCTAATGAGAGGGAGAATGGAGACAGCAATGAAGATTCAGAGAGTGCGGGTCCTTTGTCTTCGAAAGGGTTTTTTCCTGCGGCATCCAGTAAGAGGAAGAGGAGGAAGGTTTAATCTGAATTTTCAACAGTCTTTAGAAGTGTGTTATAATTGTGGACAGTTTGGTCATTTTGCCCGTGATTGCAACAGGCCAGGAGGAAATTTCATAGGAAATTTCAGAGGAGGATTCAGGGGCCAATCAAGGCCATTTGGGGGACCGGCGAACCCTTACAGGGGTCCGGAACCAGGATTTTAGAGGTGCCCAGAGGACCCGAGAGGGGGGTGTCATCTGGTAGCATCAGGGCCGGAGAGGATCCCACAATAGAGGTGAAGGTGCATAATCGACCATTGGAAGTGATGGTGGATAGCGGAGCTGCTTTCACCTGTATTCGGCCTGAAGATGCTATACATCTCCCCATGTCTGGCCAATGGATTCGGACAATCGGGTTTGAGGGAGTGAGACAGCTGATTCCTCTCACGGAACCAATTGAGCTCTGCTAGAAAAATATGAAGATTACAATACCTATTCTGGTATCAGAACATAAACCTATTGCACTTTTGGGAAGAGATGCTTTGTGTAGTTTGAATTGTACAATAAAGTGTACACCAGACGGCTGTCTGGTGGAAGTGCCAAATGATGTTGATGTTGAATGATATATATTGATGACCATGGAGACTGAAGCTCCTTCAGTATTTTGGATTGGAAATCTTAGTGCAGATTCCTTGGAGCCAGCTGGTAACACTTTACATTAAGGGTCGCTAATCAATCATTTATTATATAATAATCATTATATATCATATAATATTATATATAATCATTAGTTAACTCTTCATTAGGCATTAGCTATTACTTAGTAATTGATTAAGCACTTATCAATTAGTAATTAAGTACACTGTTAGTTGATAAGTTAGTTTGTGGCTTACTTACTCATTATCTGTGTGCTAATTACTGCTTTTTACATTGTTAATTAACTAATAAGTATTTTTCTTCATATAAAGAAGTAACGTGATAACTTACTAGCACTTATGTGTTAATCCCGTTAATTATCTGTTAGTTAACTTTCCATCACCTCCATATATTCAGTTGCCTCACTTTTCTCACTTTGGTTCTTGTTCATTAAAAATGGTTATGATCACATCTGACCGTAAGATGAGCGCACACAAATTCATGGACGGTTTTGTAATTCATCACGTTCATCTTGGCATATCTGTACTCATATCTGGTAGGAGTGCATGTACATTTGGGCATAAATGCTGGATATGTGGCTAATTAACCAAAACTATTATCAATATAATATGTAATTGCAAAAATAAGAACAACAATAGAAAATTTCAATAATACTAATTTGTGTGCGTGACAGTCCAGTACAAAAGTGGATGTACTAACTTTACATGCATTTTAATACTTGCATGAATTAGTGTGTGCTTCATGTGAATGATATGTAAATGAGGTGCTGGTAGGCTGGTTTCATGCACTGAAGCTGATTTATCATTTGTGCTCAAATCTCCACTTGTTTCCACATCGTACAAAATTGTTATGAATCAGATGCAGAGCAGTTCATACCTTATAAAGGGCAAAAAAAACGTGTTCTTTTCACGCGACTTTGATGATTAATGGGCCCTTTTCACAAGATTCGTGATCACTTCCGGTTTAAGCATTAGCAGGGTAAAACTCACTTCCTCTCCAAAAAGCTACTGCAGGCGTGATGTCAAAATGTTTAGTAGTGAACTGTAACGCTTAAACACTGAGCTACAACAGCTGTATTGTAGTTTTCCTGCACGGTTGTGACAGCGAGAGTAAGAAGTGGACGGAGGCGCTGATTGAACTGTAAACAGAGCTGAGATGCTGTATGTTGTTTTTACTGCAGTTCTGCTGCAGCTGCTTCACATGAAGCAGCCTCGTGTCTTTGTACAACACGCCAGCGATTCGGTAATCTTCTGTTTTCAAAAGAAAGAAGAACTTTTATATGCAGCATGAATGTTATAGACTCTGTTTATATTAAGTTAGCTATACTGGCTAGAAGCTACCGCTAACCAGACTAGCCCGGCTAACATGAAGCAGCTTTTTCAGATGTTTTTTTTTTCAGCTAGGAGTCTCGTTTTTGGTTGCGCAGTGAAAGGTGGATGTTTTCTGAAGTGCTGCTTCAAAAATTGCCATGAAACTATAAGAATAATGCTGTTTGACAGATCGCTAACATAGCCAGCGTTAGAGCTAACTTAGCTTTCAAGTTTGATGCTCATACGAAGCTGATGCTCCTCAAACTGCTAATGGTAGGCTAGCTAATTAGCGCCTGTAGCCTGCTAGCCTGCCGTAAGCTAATACAGTTTAAACGAGGTCTGTAAAATAGACTTTACATGTAAAAGTTTTTGTTTGTGTTTATGTCAGAAGTCACTGCCATCATGTAGCTAAATGTGCCACAGAACCTGCTCCACGTTAGCCGGCTGGTGGCAGCAGCTAATGAAAGCTAACTAGCTTCCTTATTTTGTGAACACAGTTACAGTTAGAAATGGCTTCTAGCGTTGCTAGCTAGCTACAGCTAAACAACGTCTACCAAATTCATAGTACACAGAAGAACTTTTATTTCTTTTGAAAACAAAAATATTACAGAAATCGCTGGCATATTGTTCAACTACAGAGACACTGCTTGATGTGAGCAGCTGCAGCAGCAGTAAGCAGGGCTCCACCACACACAGCATTTTAGCTGTGTTTACAGTTAAATCAGTGCTTCCATTCACTTCCTTTTGTCATGATAGTGCACAAAAACTAACATAAGTCTGTTGTAGCTCAGTATTTGAGCATTATAGTTCACTGCTAATGCTTAATCTGGACGTAATTGCGACTCTTTGTGAAAAGGGCCCATGGCCATTAGATCTTTACATTTTGACCATTAATTACTTCTTAAATTCCTCTTACTTAACCATTAATTACTGCTTTTGTGTTGTCACTTTACTTGGAGGGACACAAAAGCAGTAATTAATGGTTAAGTAAGAGGAATTTAAGAAGTAATTAATGATTAAGTAAGAGGAATTTAAGAAGCAATGAATGGTTGATTAAGTGGAATTTAAGAATTTAAGAAGTAATTAATGGTCAAAATGTAAAGATCTAATGGCCATTAATCTTCAAAGTCACGTAAAAAAGAACACCTTTTTTGCCCTTTATAAGGTTTGAACTGCTCTGCGTCTGATTCATTCATTTTGTACGATGTGGAAACAAGTGGAGAGTTGAGCATAAATGATAAATCAGCTTCAGTGCATGAAACCAGCCTACCAGCACCTCATTTACATATCATTCACATGAAGCACACACTAATTCATGCAAGTATTAAAATGCATGTAAAGTTAGTACATCCACTTTTGTACTGGACTGTCACGCACACAAATTAGTATTATTAATATTTTCTATTGTTGTTCTTATTTTTGCTATTACAGATTATGTTGATAATAGTTTTGGTTAATTAGCCACATATCCAGCATTTATGCCCAAATTTACATGCACTCCTACCAGATATGAGTACAGATATGCCAAGATGAACGTGATGAATAACAAAACCGTCCATGAATTTGTGTGCGCTCATCTTACGGTCAGATGTGATCATAAGCATCTTTAATGAACAAGAACCAAAGTGAGAAAAGTGAGGCAACTGAATATATGGAGGTGATGGAAAGTTAACTAACAGATAATTAACGGGATTAACACATAAGTGCTAGTAAGTTATCACGTTACTTCTTTATATGAAGAAAAATACTTATTAGTTAATTAACAATGTAAAAAGCAGTAATTAGCACACAGATAATGAGTAAGTAAGCCACAAACTAACGACAAACTAACTTATCAACTAACAGTGTACTTAATTACTAATTGATAAGTGCTTAATCAATTACTAAGTAATAGCTAATGCCTAATGAAGAGTTAACTAATAACTAAATAATGGGAAACTAATAGTTGATTATTATATAATAAATGATTGATTAGCGACCCTTAATGTAAAGTGTTACCGATTTTAACCATACAGAACAGACGCGCCTGACGCCACATATTACTACTACAATCACACGACGCTCGTGAGAAACACAAACACCTTACTATTAAAAATGCAAAAATGTTTATTGCAAATAACTAAACACCAAACCAAATATTTGAGCTACTTCATAACGAATTTAGAAATAATAGTTCCTGCAAATCCGTTCTGTTTCACCACAGATAACAGCTGCATGTTTTACACCTTAGTCTAAGAAGAGGTGAGGCATGAACAAACATACCAGCCCTCACAACACTCAGACAACAATACCCCGTGTAAATATTATATCTGCAATGTAAATTACGTATATAATACAGTATGCATATGCATAACTCACCTTTAAAAGTAAGAACAATGTGAAATATTGCAAAAAGGTGAAAAGAGAAATATTGAATTTTTTTTAATTATTTCAATTATTTTCATTCGCTTCTCTTAAACGTTGTACTAGAGATATTCACTCAAGACTCTATGGCCGCTTGACATATAGCTTTTAATGCAATTACTGCCATTTACTGGAGAAGAAAAATAGCAGTAATTTCCAGCTGCAGAAACAGTTGAAGTGTTACATTGCAAAATGCTATGTTTCCATTAATAAAACATTTAGATATAGCACATTTTTTAAAAAGAAAAATAGATGTATAATGGGAAACACATTTCATTTTCTGAAGGTGGTATTTCTCAGAATAACTGGGGCAAATATTAAGATAATTTACATGATTAATTAAATCAAATGCGTATTTTCAGTAAATAAACTAGTTTACAGTTTATTAAACATACAGGAGTTAATGTTTCTATTGTAACAGTATGACATTGCAGTATGACATAGGTAATCATAAACTGCATGAATAGAATGACACTAACAGAGCTTCTGGCAGTTTGCCAATGTGTACTAACATTCTTTTTGTATGCTTAATTAATAAATTAATTCCTAATAAATCCAGGCACTGAATAAAACCTTTATTACCTTCATCTTCATTCATTAGTACATGTGTTAGTAATTTAGTCCTGTGGTTGTTAATATATGAATTATTCATTTGTTCCTGATTAATGACTCATTACTTTCTGATTAGTTCTTCATTAGTAAATGCCTTAATTACTGCCAGTTCATGTACCCATATTATAAAGTGTTACCAAAATCTTATATCCTCCTTATAAAGTTAGCTATTTTCTGTATTAATCAAGTAATTAGTTTCAATTTATCAGCATTAACTTTCTGCCTGGCAACAAAGCAATCTGCAGAAGACATAGAACCCGACATGCTGACATATCACTCTTTTTTAAGAAACATACAGGGCGCACATATTTCCTGTGTACGTGAGAAGATAAATAAGACATCATCTGCCTCTGTGGTTGATGTTCTTTCATTGAAATAGAATCATTATCTTCTTCTACAAATAGGGCTTCTGTCCTGAATGTAAAGTGACTCCTGAAGGGTGAATGTTCTAGCATATTCTAAGTGTTATTCTACATGTGCTAGCTTTGTTTTTTAGGTATCATATTAGACTGTGTAACCAGTCATAGCTTTATAGTGTTTGTCCTGGAGGGCCTATATAATCCATTGTCAGATTATGAATGATTAGAATTTCTGCATGACATCTCGTCTTTCATTTGACTGAAAAAAAATTCCAGAACCATCCTCTGAACATCAGCACCCACCTTTGCACCCCGTAAAATGTTTCATTTGCTTCCATCAAATAGTCTATTTTTGTTTTTTAACTTTCCTTTGCCCATCATAGTATAAAAGTGAGCCCATCGCTCACTTAGAGTCCTGATAAAACGTATCATTATTCTTCTTGCATTAACATAAAGGTGTTTAATATCTGGATGTACTGCAATCAGAGTTCTAAAAGTCACCTCACTTCTTTATGATCGATACATACAGGTGGCTGATGTGTGGCCCAGCCTATCACAGTTCTGTGGTCTATGTGATGAAATAAAATATTTCTTATTGCTTGGATACGGTTAATAGAAGCAGCTCACGCTGCAAGAACAATACAAGCCTCTGTAAAGTCAGATGTTAAACAGGCTGATTGTACAGATCATGTAGCGCCGACATGCCAGTCCTTTTATTTACTATCCAAAACCACCAGTGAACCCACACATGTTTTTGAGTTTTATATGGAATGTTGATGATTTGAAAATAGTGGAAAATCTGAAATAACACGTTTTCTTTGGGGACTATTTTGCCTCACAACACCCTGCATGTATCCCTCCACTATGAATGGATTTAGAGGGCAAAATCTTCTCAAAACCATGATAAGACAGTTTTTCAGACATCAGGCAGTGAATTCATAAGCATTTCATGTAATAACTTTCTGTGAGGGAGCTTTTAGAGGTGGACGTCCAGTTCCTATCACCACTACTGTGAAAAATTCTGACTTGGCGTGACGTTTCTGAAGTTTCTCTAGAATACAGCGTGTCACACCAAACAAGAATAACTCTGTTAAAACGTTATAAATACGATACATGCATCTAACCATATAATTATTCAGAAATTCCCATTTAACACAGCTTTGAACAGGTCCAGTAGTAAGCTCACACCTTCATTTTTTCACTGTCTGTGCAGAACCTTGTATTATTTTTCATCTTTTTAGGTCATTTAAAATATCCAGCTGCTCTTTACATTGAGTCAAAATTTCACTACAAATGCACCAATAGAAAAGTGCAAATTAGATACTGGAGAAAAGATATCATTTTGGAGACAAGGTTTTGTTTCAAAAGCCACACTTTGTTGATGACATTCACATGTATTTTCATACATTTGGTCCACAATTAATTCAGTGAATCTACGTATCTGATAAATAACCAACATGATGCAATTTTTGTTTTTTTTAGAAGATAGATTAAGGTTTTAGTTAAAATTCTATTACAGACAATACCAATAACTTTTGAAAAAAGACTGAATAAAGCACACAGGGCTACTGAATGAAGTTTTGGGATCTAGGAGATCCGGCTCTTACTGGTCAGCTGAGCTGACTGATCTGACCTACATTCACAATCAGCTCTGCAACATTTACACTTCATTCACTAAGAGTTTATTTTCCTGATTCTGCAGAACTGACTGTGAGCTGTTTAAAGAGCTTATAAATGATGTTCACTGTGATCAGCTGATTGTAAATTAAGAGCTGAAAGAACTTCTGGGTTTGCAAAGCTGGTACAGATGTGTTTGGGCTGTAGAGAGAAACTCAGGAGTAAAGTAATGAGTAGTCAGTAATCAGTAAAGTAGTCATATTACAGTTTGAGAGAAGTAATTAGTCATTTGCAATGGGTAACATTTTATTTTTTCAGTAATTGCCCCAATACTGGTTCTGTGTGCCTCATAGGAGCTCATACAGATATAAACACTTTAATTAATTTGTGCTCAGATGTCCCATTTTAGAAGAGACAGTTGAATGGTTTAATGAGTTTGATGTGTTGGGTTGTATGGTTTGACTACATAACAAAGGTGTGAAGATGTATTATCAGTCTTAGCTTTTGTTTATTTCTTTTGTGTTTCCTTTGGCATAAACATAAAGAAGGCTGTAAACAGGTTATACATTTTAATAAGGTCCATTTTGACAAAACGTTTGTGATGATCATAACATAAAAAAAAGACAAAAGAGATCCAGATGATGTTTAAACAGATAGTAATGTTATTTTCTTTTCTTTAGCAGCTCCTTTGTAAATATGACACAGGACAGCATCAGAGTGGGCATGCACCAAAACAACAAACATAACCAGCCTAGCTAGAGATTTTAGAGAACTAACTTACCTATATGAAAATAAAAAAACTAAAATACAGTCAGTCCTCCCTAACTCCCTAACTATCCCAAAAACAGTAAAAAAACAACCAGGTAGGCATAAGAGTGAAAGTTGCAGAGAACGATCATGAGTTTACTGCTAAACAGTAGAGGTAACCAGGAAAAGAACAAGAGGCAAAGCTAAGCTATTTCATTTGAGACGAGGACAGACAATATGCTAGCCATAAAACAAACATCTTGCTGAGTTGCGGTTCTAATCTCAACACAATTGCCCAAAGCCGCCATGGAGAAAAGCCTCGAGGACATCAGGCGCAGCTGTCCAAGAAATACCAGAGCTGGTTTATGAGGAGTCTGGCCACTCCCTATTGATCCCATTATATAAAAACCAGGACGGCTAATCAGCAGAGGGCACCCGCGAGTGAGTCCTCAATGAATGGGAGTAAATAGTGCTCAACGGCTAAAAACAAAAGGTTAAAATAGTTTCTAATCACTTACCCAAAACGTTTCTTTAATTTTAAAAAGTAGAAGGATGTATTTCACTAAAAAAACAAAGAAAACGTACCTATATATTTCCTTTTTCTACAGCAAACGGGTTTTGGGCAGCAGGAGGCGGGCATTACTGCTGGAGCGTGATGATTGATTGGCGAGCGGAGCAGCTCTGTTTTACCCTCTCAAGGTGACGCTGTTTTAGCTGAAATTCGTGCAGTCAAACCCTAGATAGGTCATCTTCTGCAATAAGTAACACTAGATCATCCTCTGTGCTTAATGAGATGTCTAATGAATCTGGTTTGGTAGACATTTGGAAAGAACTGAACCCACGCCATAGAGATTATACATTTTATTCCAACTCACAATTCATACGTATTGATTATATTTTCATTCCTAATATTTACATCCCTGTGGTAGAATTCAGTAAGATTGGCTCCATTGTTCTTTCTGATCACGCACCTGTGTGTGTGCACATGAATCTAGGTACTACAATATATAAAAGTAAGATTTGGAGGTTCAACTCTTCTCTTCTTAATAACACAGCTTTTTGTAGCCTGGCATGGCAGTGGATTCATAATTTTTGGGAGGATAATAACCATTCTCCTGTATCTGCTGCCTTTTTATGGGATGCGACCAAGGCCACAATTCGGGGTCATATTATATCATATTCTTCCACAGCTCAAGTCCAAGCTCAAAATCGTCAAGAATTGGAGCAAGAAGTTCAGCGTCTGGAGCAATTACATAAATCTTTTCCTAATCAATTCAATTGGTCAAAGCTATGTCAGGCAAAAGCTAAGCTTAATTTAGATTATACAAATCATATAAATAAATTACTCTACTTTTCTAAACAGAAGGATTATGAGTTTGGGAATAAATCAAGTCGCCTGCTTGCCCATCAGATAAAACATTACTTTCAAAAATTATTATGAATCCCTCTATAAATCAGAAAATACAGCCACTGAGATTGAAATAAGGTCTTTTCTAAATAAAATATCACTTCCTATAGCAGAAGACAGGGACAATCTCAATGCCCCTTTTACTCCAGAAGAAATTTATGAGTCACTGCGGTCTATGCCATCTCACAAATCGCCTGGCTCAGATGGCTTTCCACCTGAATTCTATAGGGCTTTTTGGCCAGAGCTTCAACCAATTCTAATTCCTGCATTACAGGACTTGTATGCGGATGATTTAATACCCACCACTTGGAAAACTGCCTCGATTTGTTTACTTTTAAAAAAAGGCAAAGACCCTCAGAGCTGTTCATCATATAGGCCAATAAGTTTATTAAATACAGACAACAAAATTGTTGCTAAACCTCTTGCTCGCAGACTGGAAGCTGTGTTACCAAAATTAATCAATCCCGACCAGACAGGATTTGTGAAAAACCAATATGGTTCTGACAATATACGTCGGCTTTTGAATATTGTAGATTTTGTTAACACACAAAAACCTTGTGTTATTGTTTCTTTAGATGCCGAAACTTTTGATCATGTTGAATGGAACCTCCTGTTCGCTACACTTGAAAAGTTTCATTTGGGCTTACATTTTAGTAAAATGGTTAAACATTTATACTCAGATCCGCAAGCCACAGTTTCTTCCAATTGATTAATATCGCAAGCAATACGCATTGCACGAGGGACAAGACAGGGATGTCCCCTTTCTCCCCTTCTTTTTTCTTTAGTGATTGAACCAAATTTTCCGGTATTAGGGTAGGATATGAAGAGCATAAAATTTCTCTTTATGCTGATGATGTACTGTTATACATAACTAAACCGGACTCATCTATTCCTGCATTATTGCAGTGTATTTCTCAATATTGCACTTTATCTGGCTATAAGATGAATTACTCTAAATCCATGGCACTACCACTTAATATGTGGTATTTGTCAGCATTGGCGAATTTTCCTTTTAGTTTAACCATGTCAGGTTTTAATTATTTGGACATCTTTTTGATACCAGATCTTAATAATCTTTATGCCAAAAATTATTTACCTCTTGTAAACAAATTGAAGACTGACTTAGCCAACTGGTGCTCTCTCCCAATCTCTTTTTTTTTGTAGAATAAATGCCTTGAGAATGAATATTTTACCCCGCTTACTTTATTTATTTCAGTGTATTCCTTGCTATTTACCTAGTTCATTTTTTAAAGATTTGAATGTGCACTTCTCAAGGTTTATTTGGAACAACAGAAAACCCAGAATTAAATTATTGAACTTAATGAAACCCAAAGACAAAGGGGGAGCGGGCATGCCAAACCTACAGTTTTACTACTGGTCAGCTCAGATGAAACACATAATCAGCTGGTGTGCTAACAGGTCTGACTCAGGCTGGGTCCATATGGAATCCAAGGCCTGCTCTCCTTTATCTATACAGTTTCTACCTTTCATACGTAATGTGGAGAAATTACAAAACGTTTCCGGGTCCTTTGTCGTATCCAATATGCTATTGGAATGCTGCGAATGGACATGATAGAGATTGAACTATTTCTGACTAAGCACCACAAGTTAAAAGGCTTGATTTCAAAGGTTTATGCCATGTTATCTGATGAGTCTTTGTCCTCTTTTGCAAGTCTTAAAGATATCTGGGAAAGAGACCTAGAGGAGGCTATTGATCAGGATGTCTGGCTCTCTATCTGTTCAAATTTATACCCTAAGTGCACTTTAAATAATATACACAAACTTAATTTTAAATTTATTAATAGATTTTATCTTACACCTTTGCGCTTACATAGGATATTTCCAGAAAGATCTGACTTATGTTTCAAGTGCCAACTGTATAAAGGCACCTTTATTCACTCCTTCTGGACCTGCGATAAAATCAAAACATTTTGGGAAGGGGTGCATTCAGTTATACAAGAAATTCTTAATATAGAGTTTACATTATGCCCTAAATTATATTTACTCTATGGCCAGCTGGAAGATACATTTCACTATAATGCTAGACAGATATTTATTTTGCTGGTTTATATTGCTAAAAAATGTATTTTACTTCTCTAGTCTTCTCCTCAGGTCCCAACTCTCAATTTGTTGTTTTCTCAAATAACATCTTTACTTCCTCTTGAGAAGCTAACTTTTGATTTACACTAAAAGACAGAAAAAATTTGGCAAATATATTGGTAATTTGTCTTAACTTTGTATACATGTGTTTTTTTTATGTAGTTGTATAATCATTCCTGGATTTTTCACTCATATGGTCCCTCCACGTTTCCAAATGCATTTGTACCTGTGAACCTGACAAGTGTCTTAATAAAATATATATATATATATATATGTATGTATGTATATATATATGTATATACATATATATAACAGTTGTATTAAATTTTTTTATGCTGTTCTGCGTTCAGGAAATGATTGTATTGTTTTACATTAAAAATGTTTAAGCATTTATAAACTGTGATTTTGCTCAAATGCTCCATATCAACCTATTCATTTTGGACTCTCTGCAAGTTCTCTGGAAATACTCCATGCAATTGCAGCCAGCCAATCAGCCAGCCAATCATTACAAGCTTAATCTGTAACTGGCCTCATGAACCCTCATATTTATATCCTAGTGATGTCATATGTTTGGCTACAGTGTGTTGCTGCACATCTGATCATCTCAGGCAGTCAGAGTCACTCTGTGTAATCAGAACATCACTGTTTCCACACTGAATCTCATGATTCCTTTAGAATCTATTGAAGTCTGGATCTCAGTGTCCTCACACTGGTTATGACCATGTTCACAGATACTCAATAACTCATAATGAAGAAAACAGCAAGCGGTTTATTAATATCTCTTTAATAATGTCTCAGTACACAGCAAGCAGTGTTTAAAGGAAAGAGTCAAAAGAGGCTTAGATGTAAATGCTGTAAGCAGATACTCTAGTAATACTGTTATTAAGAGGTTTACATGCGAGATTATCAATGCTCAGATTTTCAGTATTTAATTAGCACTTAAAAACATTTACAGTACTGTGCAGAAGTTTTAGCCCTCCATTAGTTTTATTTATAAACTCTCAGCTGTGTGCTTTATGCCAGTAAAAAAAGTCTATAAAATATTAGAATCAATATGAATAAACATAAACACAGTAGTCAGAATGTGTTGTTTTCAGTGTAGTTCTGAATATGTAGATTAGATAAATACAGTTAGATGAACGCAGGTTTGGCTCATCACCTGCTTTAATTTAATGAAGGACTCATTAGATAAACTATACTGTATAGTAACTGTTAATGCTGGAGCTTAGATGGCTTAAGACTGTTTGCCTTATCAGTTTTGGTAAAAGACACCAAGACTACTTATCCAACAATTCAGCCCTAATAATTGATTGGCCATAAGCAGACATTGTTCCCTTCACCAGAGCTCCATTTCCACAATATGTTATAACACCCCCTGTCCCTTTTCCTCTGGTGAACAGACCACCGTGATAATACATCTTGTTGTATAGATTTTTATCACATGAAATGTTTGGTTCATAAATGCCAAGGGCAAACATGTTTTCATATTGGTTGTAGTCAAAAGGCACAGAGAACATGATGGCCAGTTCAGCAACATGTTTTGTTTCATTATTGAGGATTTGGTACGTCGGAACCCCGACAGAACCACAAGCTGTGTGTGGAGTTTTGGAAAACGAGCATGCTTCTTTCGTCCTTTTTGCAATGGTAGGTTGTGGAGGATGGTAACAGTATCCACTGTAGGTGTAGGACCTGTTGCACAGAAAGAAAGATTATAAATCATAATGTTGAACACAGATCTGTAACAGGCAGACAGACAGTGTGAGGCAGACAGACATAAAGGGAAAGTATATCACACACAGTTTCACAAGTAGGACCAAAAGATTCTGAGCAGTGTGATGCTTTTGGATGCCAGTTACTTTAAAAAGTTACAATAAAATCATCTTTGGTTTGTACATCCTGTGGCAGATTTTGAACCTATATCTTATTCATTTATCTATGCATTTATGAACTTGTTCGTCAATTAGTTGGGATGCCACTTATAAATGTAATGAACTGATTAGCTAAGGTTGGTTACCAACAGCTCTAAATGCTGCAGTAAAACAATTTCCTCTGTGGTTTGTGTATAGTATGACCAACTTTGAATCAAAATCGACGAACTCAATCTCCCAAGAACCTCTGGGAGATCACCTGACGCCTCACGTGACTCCGCGCTCCTATCAGCGCTCTAGATCTCCAGAATACTGATGTGAAGCACCTGTGTTATTTGTCATATGACATACTTAGTGTAGTATTAAACCCGGGCTTTAGCACAGAATAGTTGCGAGGTATTGTATCCACTTTTGCGATCTACTGAGCGTTCTTTTCTTGGAGTGTATTTTGTGTATGATCTTTGCTTTTCGTTTTCTCGACTTTGCCTTTTTGCTCTGCCCTTCAGATTTGTTTGCCTTATTTTGGATTACTGTTTTTGACCCATTGCCTGTATCTTCGACCACGCTGTTGCCTATTCCCTTTTTGGACTGGATGCATTGTCAGATATATGTTTGTTTGTACTTACTATGCCTTTTGGATTTGAACCCTGCCTGTTTTTTGACGATGACTTTGAACTGTGATTCTCTCAGTAAAGCCCCTTCTGTATTTTACATCTGCGAGCGTCTGAATCTGCTTGGCACGTTACAGCTACTTACAAATTTGATGAACTGATTTGGTAAAGGAAGGAAAGGCAGAATTGTGTGGGCAAATGTTTGTACATTCCACCAACATTACAATAATACAAGTACACTAGCATCCATGTGTGATACCATAGTAACTGATAGCAACATCTAAGCAACCACCTGGATTTCCACCCTACCACTATAGCAACCGCCTATCAACACTGTAGTAATCACAAGAGGTACCATAGCAATGGGTGAGCAACACTCAAGCAACTCTCAGTGGACCATACCAACCACCTAGCAACACCCTAGCAAACGCATACAACATACTAGCAACCACCTGGAATGTCACAGCACACACCTAGCAACAAACTAGTAGCCATCTTGGATTCCACAGCAACCACCTAGCAACACCCAAAGAAACACCTGGAATGGCAATAACAGCTGTTATAAGACTCATTGCCTGTTTAGAGTAAAAACATATCCCATAAAACATTAGACATGTCAAAACATGACATATTTAATGATGTCTTTCTGAGAATATTGTGGTCACAATATAAAGACCTGACACATTCCACCAAGCTCATGGTTAATAAACTGAGAAATCAGATTCTCAGGCTGTGGTCACAGAGTTTCTACTTGATCAGGATCTGTTTCTGCTTTGTATCTCTGACAGTCAGGAGACACTCTTCCAATTCATACTCCGTTTTTAGGGCCCGATAGCGTTCTAATTCACTCTGAGTTTTGATTTATGTTCCCCTGTGTTCCAGATAATCACTCTTCTTAGGAGGAGGAGCTTAAAGTTTGCTATGCACCAGCGCTCTGCGGTCCTGCTCATGGAATTTCCGTGCCGTGGCATCTGTCCCTCTGTTGTGTGAACAAGTTTCTAATCGCTCTCATGAATACACTGGCAATGACTCTATTGATTGCTCTTTGTTTAAATTTTGACTCTTTCCATTTTTATATTTTGTGCTCTATGTAACATTATTCTATTTTATTTTGTGCTGCATGCTGACGTGGTTTTCATGAGTCACAAGTTAGTTGACTTGTGGAGTAAACGCTCAAGCATGCTCAAATCCACCTGGGAGTGTGAATGTCCTACATCAAAACAAAGTTTGGGTAGGCTGGGACTGTTGCTGTACTAAGTAAGCCCTGTTGCAGGTTTTTTGCCCAGCCCTTGTGGTGGACACTCCTTTTTAAGAGTGTTGTTCCTAGGGAACAAAAGAGGGGAATGAAAGGAAATTCTGTGGATTTTCTTAAAACTACCATCTTTTTTGTACAAAGCTGTTCTACAAGCACACCAAGTTAATTAAATTAATCACCATATGGATATCAATGGAGAACAACCAGATAGAGAGAGTTCAAGGTGGGATCAGACAGGGACAAAGGAAACCATTTCTTACATTAGCCCATATTTCTATTTCATATTGTAGTGGACAAAAAGGTGAAAAAGGTTTTTTTGTTTTGTTTTTTTTTTTTAAGTTTTTAATGGATAAAATTGAAGCTGGAACCTTTTTTTGACTGGTTTCCATATTTTTTACAGGCAGAAAAAATGAATAAAGTGGCACTTTCTAATTTTTTTCCTATCTTATCTTTCACAACTTCTGTGTAATATCTCCTCTGCTGATTTCCTAAATATTGTGCCATTAGTGTTCTAGTTAACAGTGAACTTTAATGCTTGTTGTAGTATATTATGACACAATTCATCATCTTTTAACTGTCTCTCTACTTTAAACTAGTTCTTATTTGATCACTACAACAGTGAACTAAAGAGCCTGTAGCCTAAACTGAGCAGCTGCTGTAGCTGGACTCTAACATGCTGATTTAGCCAACAGTGTTACAGATTACATTGTACAAGCTTAATCTGTAACTGCCCTTGTGAACATGAACCTCATATTTATATCCTAGTGATGTCATATGTTAGGCTACAGTGTGTTGCTGCACATCTGATCATCTCAGGCAGTCAGAGTCACTCTGTGTAATCAGAACATCACTGTTTCCACACTGAATCTCATGATTCCTTTAGAATCTATTGAAGTCTGGATCTCAGTGTCCTCACACTGGTTATGACCATGTTCACAGATACTCAATAACTCATAATGAAGAAAACAGCAAGCGGTTTATTAATATCTCTTTAATAATGTCTCAGTACACAGCAAGCAGTGTTTAAAGGAAAGAGTCAAAAGAGGCTTAGATGTAAATGCTGTAAGCAGATACTCTAGTAATACTGTTATTAAGAGGTTTACATGCGAGATTATCAATGCTCAGATTTTCAGTATTTAATTAGCACTTAAAACATTTACAGTACTGTGCAGAAGTTTTAGCCCTCCATTAGTTTTATTTATAAACTCTCAGCTGTGTGCTTTATGCCAGTAAAAAAGTCTATAAAATATTAGAATCAATATGAATAAACATAAACACAGTAGTCAGAATGTGTTGTTTTCAGTGTAGTTCTGAATATGTAGATTAGATAAATACAGTTAGATGAACGCAGGTTTGGCTCATCACCTGCTTTAATTTAATGAAGAACTCATTAGATAAACTATACTGTATGGTAACTGTTAATGCTGGAGCTTAGATGGCTTAAGACTGTTTGCCTTATCAGTTTTGGTAAAAGGCGCCAAGCCTACTTATCCCACAGTTCAGCCCTAATAATTGATTGGCCATAAGCAGACATTGTTCCCTTCACCAGAGCTCCATTTCCACAATATGTTATAACACCCCCTGTCCCTTTTCCTCTGGTGAACAGACCACCGTGATAATACATCTTGTTGTATAGATTTTTATCACATGAAATGTTTGGTTCATAAATGCCAAGGGCAAACATGTTTTCATATTGGTTGTAGTCAAAAGGCACAGAGAACATGATGGCCAGTTCAGCAACATGTTTTGTTTCATTATTGAGGATTTGGTACGTCAGAACCCCGACAGAACCACAAGCTGTGTGTGGAGTTTTGGAAAACGAGCATGCTTCTTTCGTCCTTTTTGCAATGGTAGGTTGTGGAGGATGGTAACAGTATCCACTGTAGGTGTAGGACCTGTTGCACAGAAAGAAAGATTATAAATCATAATGTTGAACACAGATCTGTAACAGGCAGACAGATAGTGTGAGGCAGACAGACATAAAGGGAAAGTATATCACACACAGTTTCACGAGTAGGACCAAAAGATTCTGAGCAGTGTGATGCTTTTGGATGCCAGTTACTTTAAAAAGCTACAATAAAATCATCTTTGGTTTGTACATCCTGTGGCAGATTTTGAACCTATATCTTATTCATTTATCTATGCATTTATGAACTTGTTCGTCAATTAGTTGGGATGCCACTTATAAATGTAATGAACTGATTAGCTAAAGTTGGTTACCAACAGCTCTAAATGCTGCAGTAAAATAATTTTCTCTGTGGTTTGTGTATAGTATGACTGACCACCTGGAATACCACAGCGCACACCTATCAACAAACTAGTAGCCATCTTGGATTCCACAGCAACCACCTAGCAACACCCAAAGAAACACCTGGAATGCCATAACAACCACATAGCAACACCCAGAGCCGTATAGAGAGAGAGTTGCGTCAACTCCGTTCACTCCAAGGGTAAAACTATTAAAGAATCAGTTTGTATATAATAAGCACATCTGAATCAAATTAACATGTATAATAAGTATGTCAGGAGATTATCCCCAATTAATTTAGTAGATTTATGGAACATTAACAGATAACAGATTAGGCTAGGGTACTGAGTAAAGTTAGGAACTCATAATGTGAACCATAAACAGCCTAGTAACTGTAAAATCCCTGCTCTTAATGTCATTTCATCCACCATTGTTGAATCTTAGAAAAAGCTTCTAAACATGATTTTTCACGGGGTGGGTGGGAGATAAATATTAGTTAAATATAACATTGGGGCACGAGCTTGTAGAGTGGAGGAGATAAAATGAAAATATCGTTATCCATTTTGGAGTACGAGCTAATGTAAGTTACACAGTAAAAAGAGCTATTTTCGTGATACGTCACTATTGATGTGGATTTATAGTGCATATTGGAGACTTTAAAGAGTAAACAAATATAAGACTATGGATTGAGTGTTTCCAGGCTTTGTGATTCTGTTGACTGTTATCTGTACATTATGTTGCAGTTTAGTTGATTTTGGATTAATGGCAAGAACCACGAGGGGATTCAACTGAGACTCCCTACAATAAGACAGCACCCCCACCCTGCACCCTGAATCTCAACTCCCTGGGTTTTGCAATTCTTTACATGTTCCTTATTTTTAATAAATAAAACGTTAAGCTTCCCAGTGGTGTGGCTTTTATTTGTGAAACATATGCAGTGTCACGTTGTTTTTGTAATCTTTAGTGATGGTAAGTAATTCAGTAATTGCTCCTGCTGACTTGAGCCAGCAGTTTTTTCTTCTCTCTGTGTCAGTGGAGAAACCAAACATTTCACTCCTTTCTCCGAACGATTGAAGCATCTCCATGCAGCAGAGCAAACCATGGTGGGGACTATATGCAAGGACAACATGGAGAAAAGGGCACAGACAAACTGCCGGCCAGGCTATTCATGTTTGAGTTTCTTATAGTTTTATTTAATTAATCCTTCACAGTAAATATGTGCATAGTAAAAAGACAAGATATATAAATATGTTTATATGAGTACAAACTATTATAAATAGATGTGTTTATTATGTCCTGTCCTGTCTGGATGTGATGTATTTTAATGTACGCTTTTTAATACAGATTTTTTCATATGCAAGCCAAACAAATTTCTTTGGCTCCTTCTCCTTCAAAGTCATAGAGTTTACAGTAGCCATGAAGTCATTAAAACGATCTAGGCCTTGGAAAAACCATTAATTAAAGATGTATTTATGTTAAATATATTTATTTATGTTGAAAATTAATCTCATCTCAATTTTGAAGCATTCCTTCCCCTCCCTCTAAGTATATCAATAAACATTAGGATATGACTGACCTTAACTACCATACAAGTTTAAGAACATAATATCTATAATACTGAGAAGTCAAAGCAATGAAATAACAAAAACACACTTTGAAACCATGTTCACATTAACCTAACATGTCAGAAAGGCAGGTAACGACAGCTGTTTAATCCTCAAATAGTGGCAAATTTGACTTTTAAATATATTATATTGTTGTAACTACACACACACACTGGTTTTCTATATGAATATTGTAAATCAGTGCATTTATTGACTTTAAAGTACCAAAAGACGCAGTTCTGTCGCTCTGTGTTTATGGGTTTAAATTGCCCGCAAAGAACTTCCTGGAACTATCTGAAGTCTACGTGAATCACGTGACCATCAAGCATTTTGAACTTCCGTTGACGCTACTCTCTCTCTATACGGCTCTGGCAACACCCTAGTAAGTGTGTATGATTCCATAGCAACCACCTAGCAACACCCTACCAACCACCTACCAACCACTAATGCCATAGCAACCACCTTTCAACACCCTAGTAATAACCTTAGTTACCATCACAACACCCTACCAACCACTAAAGATACCATAGCAACCTCTTATGAACAACCACCAGGGTGACCATAGCAACAACCTAGCAACATCCTAGCCGCCTTCTGAGAATTGCTTAAGCCGCTCACTCTGCATTAGTAAATGCATTTTTCTAGTTTTTGTTCTAGGTTTTCTCAACAGTCCCTTTTATAATGTGTTCACTGTTACTTTGCTGTGCTTTATCAAACTGGGTAAGGAAATGACTGTAATAAATTTCTTTTCAGTGACAGTGAGTTCTACAGGTTAATAACCCAGAAGCCCATTTCAGTCTGAGAGACACTCACTGACAACATTCATCTGTACTTACCTTGGATTTGTTAAGGTGAATGTATTGCTGTAATTGGTGATTTCAATGGTGACATTTCTCCATGTGTCTATGCTCCGGGATATTTGCTCCACACTGGTGCTGAACAGGGACGTGCCAGCAATAACAGCTACCGCTGCTTCAGCTGTTGTAAGACTCATTGCCTGTTTAGAGTAAAAACATATCCCATAAAACATTAGACATATCAAAACATGATATATTTAATGATGTCTTTCTGAGAATATTGTGGTCACAATATAAAGACCTGACACATTCCACCAAGCTCATGGTTAATAAACTGAGAAATCAGATTCTCAGGCTGTGGTCACAGAGTCTCTACTTGATCAGGATCTGTTTCTGCTTTGTATCTCTGACAGTCAGGAGACACTCTTCCAATTCATACTCCGTTTTTAGGGCCCAATAGCGTTCTAATTCACTCTGAGTTTTGATTTATGTTCCCCAGTGTTCCAGATAATCACTCTTACTGTTTCTGATGATGTGATTAATGTTTAGTTTGGGCTGTAAAGCAGTGCTGGAGCGAGGCTGCTGTGTGTTAGGAGCTGTTAGTGGGTTAAGAAGCCTCAGAACCAGCTGACTGAGGGAACTCTGCTCAGGGTCCAGTTCTTGTCTCTGTAGCTCTCTGTAGATCTCTGAGTGGACCCCACACCTCACTCCTGTACAGCGCAACGGGCTGGATCACACTATCAAAGACTTTACACCAGATTTAGATGGGAATGTCAATACTGTAGAATCTCCTCCTGACTGCGTACAGCGCTCTGAGAGCTTTTTCCTTTAGTGCATTCACTGCCGCACTGAAACTCCTGGGTGCAGTAACGATGATGCCGAGGTAAGTGTACGACGGTCTTGCTCTTTCTTTCTGTCTCTCTTTCTGTGTCTCTTCAAGATGCAGACATTATTTTGCTCTGATCAAAATCACTTCTTATATGCTGATCAATCAAGGCCTGTTCATCTTCTACAATCTTTGAATTTCAGTTTACAGTTTATATACATATAAAAAGTTGCTTTTTGATGTTTTTTGATTCTTTTTGATTTTTTCGTATACAGACATCTGATATTTCTGTGTAGTTATAAAGGGAGTAAGGACGTACCTGTCTCAGTGGGTCTCAGAGGCGTCAGTAGTGCGCAGCTGTGCTGTTCCTTTGAAAGTGATGAATCTGCTGCACTGGAGCTGATATACCAGCAGAGGAGGAGGAGCTTAAAGTTTGCTATGCACCGGCGCTCTGCGGTCCTGCTCATGGAATTTCCCTGCCATGCATAGTTTTGGTTTTCTTTTAGCACAGCTCCTCTGGAACATGATTCAATATCCATCAACTTGATGAGAAGATCTCTGAAACAGAACACTCTTATGTTTCTTTCATACAAGGAATTTCTGATCTGATTGTTCCTATGCACCAGCGCTCTGCGGTCCTGCTCATGGAATTTCCGTGCCGTGGCATCTGTCCCTCTGTTGTGTGAACAAGTTTCTAATCGCTCTCATGAATACACTGGCAATGACTCTATTGATTGCTCTTTGTTTAAATTTTGACTCTTTCCATTTTTATATTTTGTGCTCTATGTAACATTATTCTATTTTATTTTGTGCTGCATGCTGACGTGGTTTTCATGAGTCACAAGTTAGTTGACTTGTGGAGTAAACGCTCAAGCATGCTCAAATCCACCTGGGAGTGTGAATGTCCTACATCAAAACAAAGTTTGAGTAGGCTGGGACTGTTGCTGTACTAAGTAAGCCCTGTTGCAGGTTTTTTGCCCAGCCCTTGTGGTGGACACTCCTTTTTAAGAGTGTTGTTCCTAGGGAACAAAAGAGGGGAATGAAAGGAAATTCTGTGGATTTTCTTAAAACTACCATCTTTTTTGTACAAAGCTGTTCTACAAGCACACCAAGTTAATTAAATTAATCACCATATGGATATCAATGGAGAACAACCAGATAGAGAGAGTTCAAGGTGGGATCAGACAGGGACAAAGGAAACCATTTCTTACATTAGCCCATATTTCTATTTCATATTGTAGTGGACAAAAAGGTGAAAAAGGTTTTTTGTTTTGTAAGTTTTTAATGGATAAAATTGAAGCTGGAACCTTTTTTGACTGGTTTCCATATTTTTTACAGGCAGAAAAAAATGAATAAAGTGGCACTTTCTAATTTTTTTCCTATCTTATCTTTCACAACTTCTGTGTAATATCTCCTCTGCTGATTTCCTAAATATTGTGCCATTAATGTTCTAGTTAACAGTGAACTTTAATGCTTGTTGTAGTATATTATGACACAATTCATCATCTTTTAACTGTCTCTCTACTTTAAACTAGTTCTTATTTGATCACTACAACAGTGAACTAAAGAGCCTGTAGCCTAAACTGAGCAGCTGCTGTAGCTGGACTCTAACATGCTGATTTAGCCAACAGTGTTACAGATTACATTGTACAAGCTTAATCTGTAACTGCCCTTGTGAACATGAACCTCATATTTATATCCTAGTGATGTCATATGTTAGGCTACAGTGTGTTGCTGCACATCTGATCATCTCAGGCAGTCAGAGTCACTCTGTGTAATCAGAACATCACTGTTTCCACACTGAATCTCATGATTCCTTTAGAATCTATTGAAGTCTGGATCTTAGTGTCCTCACACTGGTTATGACCATGTTCACAGATACTCAATAACTCATAATGAAGAAAACAGCAAGCGGTTTATTAATATCTCTTTAATAATGTCTCAGTACACAGCAAGCAGTGTTTAAAGGAAAGAGTCAAAAGAGGCTTAGATGTAAATGCTGTAAGCAGATACTCTAGTAATACTGTTATTAAGAGGTTTACATGCGAGATTATCAATGCTCAGATTTTCAGTATTTAATTAGCACTTAAAAACATTTACAGTACTGTGCAGAAGTTTTAGCCCTCCATTAGTTTTATTTATAAACTCTCAGCTGTGTGCTTTATGCCAGTAAAAAAAGTCTATAAAATATTAGAATCAATATGAATAAACATAAACACAGTAGTCAGAATGTGTTGTTTTCAGTGTAGTTCTGAATATGTAGATTAGATAAATACAGTTAGATGAACGCAGGTTTGGCTCATCACCTGCTTTAATTTAATGAAGAACTCATTAGATAAACTATACTGTATGGTAACTGTTAATGCTGGAGCTTAGATGGCTTAAGACTGTTTGCCTTATCAGTTTTGGTAAAAGGCGCCAAGCCTACTTATCCCACAGTTCAGCCCTAATAATTGATTGGCCATAAGCAGACATTGTTCCCTTCACCAGAGCTCCATTTCCACAATATGTTATAACACCCCCTGTCCCTTTTCCTCTGGTGAACAGACCACCGTGATAATACATCTTGTTGTATAGATTTTTATCACATGAAATGTTTGGTTCATAAATGCCAAGGGCAAACATGTTTTCATATTGGTTGTAGTCAAAAGGCACAGAGAACATAATGGCCAGTTCAGCAACATGTTTTGTTTCATTATTGAGGATTTGGTACGTCAGAACCCCGACAGAACCACAAGCTGTGTGTGGAGTTTTGGAAAACGAGCATGCTTCTTTCGTCCTTTTTGCAATGGTAGGTTGTGGAGGATGGTAACAGTATCCACTGTAGGTGTAGGACCTGTTGCACAGAAAGAAAGATTATAAATCATAATGTTGAACACAGATCTGTAACAGGCAGACAGACAGTGTGAGGCAGACAGACATAAAGGGAAAGTATATCACACACAGTTTCACGAGTAGGACCAAAAGATTCTGAGCAGTGTGATGCTTTTGGATGCCAGTTACTTTAAAAAGCTACAGTAAAATCATCTTTGGTTTGTACATCCTGTGGCAGATTTTGAACCTATATCTTATTCATTTATCTATGCATTTATGAACTTGTTCGTCAATTAGTTGGGATGCCACTTATAAATGTAATGAACTGATTAGCTAAAGTTGGTTACCAACAGCTCTAAATGCTGCAGTAAAATAATTTTCTCTGTGGTTTGTGTATAGTATGACTGACCACCTGGAATACCACAGCGCACACCTATCAACAAACTAGTAGCCATCTTGGATTCCACAGCAACCACCTAGCAACACCCAAAGAAACACCTGGAATGCCATAACAACCACATAGCAACACCCTAGTAAGTGTGTATGATTCCATAGCAACCACCTAGCAACACCCTACCAACCACTAATGCCATAGCAACCACCTTTCAACACCCTAGTAATAACCTTAGTTACCATCACAACACCCTACCAACCACTAAAGATACCATAGCAACCTCTTATGAACAACCACCAGGGTGACCATAGCAACAACCTAGCAACATCCTAGCCGCCTTCTGAGAATTGCTTAAGCCGCTCACTCTGCATTAGTAAATGCATTTTTCTAGTTTTTGTTCTAGGTTTTCTCAACAGTCCCTTTTATAATGTGTTCACTGTTACTTTGCTGTGCTTTATCAAACTGGGTAAGGAAATGACTGTAATAAATTTCTTTTCAGTGACAGTGAGTTCTACAGGTTAATAACCCAGAAGCCCATTTCAGTCTGAGAGACACTCACTGACAACATTCATCTGTACTTACCTTGGATTTGTTAAGGTGAATGTATTGCTGTAATTGGTGATTTCAATGGTGACATTTCTCCATGTGTCTATGCTCCGGGATATTTGCTCCACACTGGTGTCAAACAGGGACGCGCCAGCAATAACAGCTGCTATAAGACTCATTGCCTGTTTAGAGTAAAAACATATCCCATAAAACATTAGACATGTCAAAACATGACATATTTAATGATGTCTTTCTGAGAATATTGTGGTCACAATATAAAGACCTGACACATTCCACCAAGCTCATGGTTAATAAACTGAGAAATCAGATTCTCAGGCTGTGGTCACAGAGTCTCTACTTGATCAGGATCTGTTTCTGCTTTGTATCCCTGACAGTCAGGAGACACTCTTCCAATTCATACTCCGTTTTTAGGGAGCTTTTTCCTTTAGTGCATTCACTGCCGCACTGAAACTCCCGGGTGCAGTAACGATGATGCCGAGGTAAGTGTACGACGGTCTTGCTCTTTCTTTCTGTCTCTCTTTCTGTGTCTCTTCAAGATGCAGACATTATTTTGCTCTGATCAAAATCACTTCTTATATGCTGATCAATCAAGGCCTGTTCATCTTCTACAATCTTTGAATTTCAGTTTACAGTTTATATACATATAAAAAGTTGCTTTTTGATGTTTTTTGATTCTTTTTGATTTTTTCGTATACAGACATCTGATATTTCTGTGTAGTTATAAAGGGAGTAAGGACGTACCTGTCTCAGTGGGTCTCAGAGGCGTCAGTAGTGCTCAGCTGTGCTGTTCCTTTGAAAGTGATGAATCTGCTGCACTGGAGCTGATATACCAGCAGAGGAGGAGGAGCTTAAAGTTTGCTATGCACCGGCGCTCTGCGGTCCTGCTCATGGAATTTCCCTGCCATGCATAGTTTTGGTTTTCTTTTAGCACAGCTCCTCTGGAACATGATTCAATATCCATCAACTTGATGAGAAGATCTCTGAAACAGAACACTCTTATGTTTCTTTCATACAAGGAATTTCTGGAAAAGGAAAACTAATAAAAGCTCTGCATCTATTCCTTCACCATGGCTTTATTTTAATATTTAATCTTTTTTCCAGTCTTGCAGCAGGAAGGGACACTTTTTCAGGTAATTTCTTCCTGCAGCCATCAGACTGTACAGCTCTGCAATCTAATTCATCTAATTCATCCACTACTCATCCATCGTTGTACATCTATGTATCATCTGCACTGCACTATATAATTCTGACCAAGATTCCTGGGTTCTCAGATTCTTCCCAGATTCAAAACAGCTGCTGCAAAACCTTTACTAAAGAAATCCAAACTAGAAGGTAATGCCCTGACCAGCTATAGGCCAATTTCCAGTCTTCAATTCATGAGTAAGATACTGGAAAAGAAGGTTTCAGTCTAAATAAACTGTTTTGTTTAGTAAATAAATGTTCTGGAGGAACTTCAATCAGGCTTCAGAACTAAAATAATCATCACCCTCAGACTAAACTCTAATGAAAATAAGGTCTCAATCCTGGTTCTCTTAGATCTAAGTGCAGCATTTGATACAACTGACCATGACATCCTAATTAATCGTCTTGAAAAAGTTGGTTGGTCTTTTTGTGTGCTAAACTGGTTCTAGTTTTATGGCAGTCTTGGAGATCATATGTCTGAATGGGGTCTATTATTCTTATTGTACAGTCTGTTTTTGAGGTTGCACAAGAGGTCTCAGCATGATCTATGTTTCTGTTGTTTTGTGGACGACACACAACTGTATATCTCTGGCTGTTCACTGTTTTTGGCCTTGCTTGCTGGATTATAATAGTATGCTGTTTTTAAAGCTGGTAGTTTCTGCCTTTTTTTCAAGATTGTACTGACACATTCAGATCCTGTGATAACTACTTGCCATCTTTGTTTCTGTGTGTCTGGCACTGCATTATGCAACAAAATTGGTAAGTACTTTGCCAAACTCTCTCTCAGTGGTGGACAGTAATCTAGTGAATGTAATTCATTACTGTACTTAAGTAGTTGTTTCGTGTATTTTACTTTACTGAAGTATTTCCATTTTGGGCGATTGTTGACTTTCACTTCACTACATGTCACAGTCAAATATCTTACTTTTTACTCCACTATATTATGCAAAATCGGTCGTTCCTTTTGACTTATGTGTGCATAAAAACATAACATATCAAAAGGAAAGAAGCGTGAAGCAAGATCACCAATCAAGTTA
>NW_023494803.1:12972303-12975799 GCF_904425465.1 Colossoma macropomum
TAATTTCAAAACTACACCTATGATACAGTGAAAAGACGTTCATACTGTGTGACTAGGCACAAGGCTTTAAACAGCAAATAGGAAGTCTGCATGTCTTTGGTTATACATTCTACTGAATTACTTTTACAAGACCTGTATTGGCTTCCAGCTTCAGCCAGTATATACAAATCTATGAGAACCCTTGGTTTGGTCTCGATGTCAGTAACTAAGTCATGTGGTCAGGGATTGTACTGAACTAACTGACTTTTGAAGTTGCAATCAGGTTTTGAACCTAACCTTTACTTTGAAATAAAAATAATTAGATTCAAAATGAAGAACTTTAAAAAGTCAGCCTCCATTGAGTCCTAATAGAGTGCTGAGATCTTTTAAATGGCCAATACTGGATGCAAGCCAGCCAGTGATTCCTTGGTGCTGAGGTATCTTAGGCTTAATTGACCTATGAAGCTAAGCAAGGCTGTGCCTGGTCTTTTCCTGGATGGAGACCATGCTGCCTTGCTAGGAGTTCAAAGCTTTTTAACCAAACTTAATTTCAAAACTCCACTATCGATACAGTTAAAAGAAGTTCATACTGTGTGACTAGGCACAAGGCTTAAGACAGCAAATAGGAAGTCTGCATGTCTTTGGTTATACATTCTACTGAATTACTTTACAAGACCTGTATTGGCTTCCAGCTTCAGCCAGTATATACAAATCTATGAGAACCCTTGGTTTGGTCTCATGTCAGTACTAGTCATGTGGTCAGGGATTGTACTGAAAACTAACTGACTTTTGAAGTTGCAATCAGGTTTTGAACCTAACCTTTATTATTAAATAAAATAATTAGATTCAAAATGAAGAACTTTAAAAAAGTCAGCCTCCATTGAGTCCTAATAGAGTGCTGAGATACTTTAAATGGCCAATACTGATGCCAAGCACAGCCAGTGATTCCTTGGTGCTGAGGTATGTTAGGCTTAATTGACCTATGAAGCTAAGCAAGGCTGGGCCAGGTCTTTTCCTGGATGGAGACCATGCTGCCTTGCTAGGAGTTCAAGCTTTTTAACCAAACCTTAATTTCAAAACTAACCTATGGATACAGTGAAAAGAAGTTCATACTGTGTGACTAGGCACAAGGCTTAAGACAGCAAATAGGAAGTCTGCATGTCTTTGGTTTACATTCTACTGAATTACTTTACAAGACCTGTATTGGCTTCCCAGCTTCAGCCAGTATATACAATCTATGAGAACCCTTGGTTTGGTCTCATGTCAGTAACTAAGTCATGTGGTCAGGGATTGTACTGAAAACTAACTGACTTTTGAAGTTGCAATCAGTTTTGAACCTAACCTTTATTATTAAATAAAATAATTAGATTCAAAATGAAGAACTTTAAAAAAGTCAGCCTCCATTGAGTCCTAATAGAGTGCTGGGATACTTTAAATGGCCAATACTGGATGCAAAAGTCAGCCAGTGATTCCTTGGTGCTGAGGTATCTTAGGCTTAGTTGACCTATGAAGCTAAGCAAGGCTGGGCCTGGTCTTTTCCTGGATGGGAGACCATGCTGCCTTACTAGGAGTTCAAAGCTTTTTAACCAAACCTTAATTTCAAAACTCCACTATCGATACAGTGAAAAGAGTTCATGACTGTGTTACTAGGCACAAGGCTTAAGACAGCAAATAGGAAGTCTGCATGTCTTTGGTTATACATTCTACTGAATTACTTTACAAGACCTGTATTGGCTTCCAGCTTCAGCCAGTATATACAAATCTATGAGAACCCTTGGTTTGGTCTCATGTCAGTAACTAAGTCATGTGGTCAGGGATTGTACTGAAAACTAACTGACTTTTGAAGTTGCAATCAGGTTTTGAACCTAACCTTTATTATAATAAAATAATTAGATTCAAATGAAGAACTGTAAAAAAGTCAGCCTCCATTGAGTCCTAATAGAGTGCTGGGATACTTTAAATGGCCAATACTGGATGCCAAGCACAAGCAGCGGTTCCTTGGTGCTGAGGTATCTTAGGCTTAATTGACCTATGAAGCTAAGCAAGGCTGGGCCTGGTCTTTTCCTGGATGGGAGACCATGCTGCCTTGCTAGGAGTTCAAAGCTTTTTAACCAAACCTTAATTTCAAAACTAACCTATGGATACAGTGAAAAGAAGTTCATACTGTGTTACTAGGCACAAGGCTTAAGACAGCAATAGGAAGTCTGCGTGTCTTTGGTTATAACATCTACTGAATTACTTTACAAGACCTGTATTGGCTTCCAGCTTCAGCCAGTATATACAAATCTATGAGAACCCTTGGTTTGGTCTCATGTCAGTAACTAAGTCATGTGGTCAGGGATTGTACTGAAAACTAACTGACTTTTGAAGTTGCATCAGGTTTTTGAACCTAACCTTTATTATTAAATAAAAATAATTAGATTCAAAATGAAGAACTTTAAAAAAGTCAGCCTCCATTGAGTCCTAATAGAGTGCTGAGATACTTTAAATGGCCAATACTGGATGCCAGCACCAGCCAGTGATTCCTTGGTGCTGAGGTATCTTAGGCTTAATTGACCTATGAAGCTAAGCAAGGCTGGGCCATGGTCTTTTCCTGGATGGGAGACCATGCTGCCTTGCTAGGAGTTCAAAGCTTTTTAACCAAACCTTAATTTCAAAACTACCACTATCGATACAGTTAAAAGAGTTCATACTGTGTGACTAGGCACAAGGCTTAAGACAGCAAATAGGAAGTCTGCATGTCTTTGGTTATACATTCTACTGAATTACTTTACAAGACCTGTATTGGCTTCCAGCTTCAGCCAGTATATACAAATCTATGAGAACCCTTGGTTTGGTCTCATGTCAGTAACTAAGTCATGTGGTCAGGGATTGTACTGAAAACTAACTGACTTTTGAAGTTGCAATCAGGTTTTGAACCTAACCTTTATTATTAAATAAAAATAATTAGATTCAAATGAAGAACTTTAAAAAAGTCAGCCTCCATTGAGTCTTAATAGAGTGCTGAGATACTTTAAATGGCCCAATACTGATGCCAGCACAGCCAGTCATTCCTTGGTGCTGAGGTATCTTAGGCTTATTTGACCTATGAAGCTAAGCAAGGCTGGGCCTGGTCTTTTCCTGGATGGGAGACCATGCTGCCTTGCTAGGAGTTCAAAGCTTTTTAACCAACCTTAATTTCAAACTCCCTATCGATACAGTGAAAGAAGTTCATACTGTGTGACTAGGCACAAGGCTTAAGACAGCAAATAGGAAGTCTGCATGTCTTTGGTTATACATTCTACTGAATTACTTTACAAGACCTGTATTGGCTTCCAGCTTCAGCCAGTATATACAAATCTATGAGACCCTTGGTTTGGTCTCATGTCAGTAACTAAGTCATGTGGTCAGGATTGTACTGAAAACTAACTGACTTTTGAAGTTGCAATCAGGTTTTGAACCTAACCTTTATTATTTAATAAAAATAATTAGATTCAAATGAGAACTTTAAAAAGTCAGCCTCCATTGAGTCCTAATA